>NW_026865118.1:0-63076 GCF_026571515.1 Ruditapes philippinarum
ATTTTAATGTTCAATCAATAAAAGTTTTAGATTTTAGCCCGCTGGCCCGCCAGCCCGCCAAGTTTTCACACTGCTAGCCCGCTACACTGTTAGCCCGCCAACTTCACACTGCCAGGTAATGTATCATAACATTTTTATGTTCAATCAATAAAGTTTTAGATTTTAGCCCGTTGGCCCGCCAGCCCGCCCAGTTCACACTGCTAGCCCGCTACACTGTCAGCCCGTCCAATTCACACTGCTAGGAAATGTATCATGAGGTTTTAATGTTCAATCAATAAAGTTTTAGATTTTAGCCCGCTGGCCCGCAAGCCCGCCAAGTTCACACTGTTTAGCCCGCTACACTGCTAGCCCGCCCACTTCACACTGCCAGGTAATGTATCATAACGTTTTCATGTTGAATCAATAAAGTTTTAGATTTTAGCCCGCTGGCCCGCCAGCGCGCCCAGTTCACACTGCTAGCCGCTTCACTGTTAGCCCGCCCACTTCAACACTGCCAGGTAATGTATCATAACATTTTTATGTTCAATAAATAAAGTTTTAGATTTAGCCCGCTGGCCCGCCAGCCCGCCCAGTTCACACTGTTAGCCCGCTATACTGCTAGCCCGCCCAGTTCACACTGTTAGCCCGCTAGACTGCTAGCCCGCCCAGTTCACACTGTTAGCCCAATAGACTGCTAGCCCGCTCAGTTTATACTGTTAGCCCGCTAGACTGCTAGCCCGTTAGCCCGCGTACTTCACGGACATGTAAAAATGTATGAATTTACTCAAAGGGGAGAGGGGCCTTATTTCAATCCATTTAACTTTAATGTATAAAGCATACATATGGCATTGAAGTAAATATTCGAGATTTGTTATGCCAGTCGGAACACTTTAACGATTATTCAAAAAGTCCCTGTCCGAAGTATGACGGAAAAGACCGAGAGAAAGCGATAAGAATTATTTTATTCCATGAATGAATCATTTCACTTAAATATGGACCACTATACTGATCATGAATACAGTTTACATTATATATAATTTAAGGAAGTCTCTATAAAAATGTTTTTCATTTAAAATCGTTTTAAAATGACATTATGCCCATCTACGGTTTTTTTAGAGTGAGTCAAAATAAGTTTACGTTTTGCGATACATGTAGTTAATTTTAATCTTATAATTTACTTCACATGAACAAATCAAGTCACCCATGTGGCCCAAAGAAATCTCTGGGGGGAAAATCCATCAGAATTTAACTGTAACGTTCAATTTATAAAAGAGTATAAGGAATTTGGTTTATCTGAACCATTTTTCAATTTCCATTTATCAACTGTTAGTGAATAAGATAACTCTATATATTTTGATATTTTTATGTATCACAGTTATCTCGCTTGCAGTATAGAAAGAAAAACAAGATAACTCTTCCTCTTTAATAATTATTCATTTAAGCCGCAGTTGTCTCCCCTAGCATAAACATCCCAGACTCTCTTGATTCTTTAAAATTTATATATTTATCTCTCTGCTTGAATTAAGATTTTAAATTAACAATAGTTATAAGTATAATTTAAAAAATACAAAGGTATTATCAGTTAACAGTCTATTTGCACTAGTTGTTTAGAAAGCAGACATAAGTCAGCACTAATAACAACATGTATATGCCAGCGTCAATATAGCAGGTATATGCCAGCACTAATAACAGCAGATATATATCAGCACTAATAACAGAACAGCCAGCAAAAGACATATACCAGGACGTATAACAAAATGCATATTACAGGATATGTGACAGCAACAGACATATGACAGCAACATACATATGACAGCAACATACATATGACAGCAACAGACATATGACAACAACATACATATGACAGCAACAGACATATGACAGCAACATAGATATGACAGTAACATACATATGACAGTTACAGACATATGACAACAACAGACATATGACAGTAACAGACATATGACAGTAACAGACATATGACAGTAACAGACATATGGCAACAACAGACATATGACAGTAACAGACATATGGCAACAACAGACATATGACAGTAACAGACATATGACAACAACAGACATATGACAGCAACAGACATATGGCAACAACAGACATATGACAGCAATATTAACAGCTTGCTTATGACAGTGCTCATTATACGAGACATATGCCGAGTCATAACAACAGACATATATGAAAGTAGTAATCACTAAAGGTATATGCCAGCACTAATAGCATAATTTGTATGCCAGCACTAATTACAACAGGTACATGACAGTAACATATTTGACAGTACTAATTACATCAGATGTATGCCAGCACAAATTATATCATATGTATGCCGGCACTATTAGCATCAGAAGTATATCAGCACTAATTATATCATATGTATGGCAGCACAAATTATACCACATGTATGCCAGCACTATTAGCATCAGAAGTATACCAGCACTAATTATATCATATGTATGCCAGCACTAATTATATCCTATGAATGTCAGTACTTATAACATCAGATATATGCCAGCATTATTAACAGCAGGATGATGACATCACTAATGACAACAAAATATATCAGCACTTATTACAGAAGGCATATCAGCACTTAAAAAAGCAGGCATGGTACATCACTAATAACAGAAGGTATATGACAGCTTCACTGATTGCAGATATATGTCAACACTTATACCAACAGACATATGGCAACACTTTTAGCAACAGATATCACAGCATTAAGAATGACCGATATATCATCATTATTATTATATAATTCTTGTTGCTGTTGTTGTTACTGCTGCTGCTACTGTTGTTGTTGCTGCTGATATTATAAATTGTTGTTGTTGTTATCATCGTCATGTTGTTGTTGTCGTCGTCGCTGATGATGATGATGATGGTGTTGTTGTTGCTGTTGTTGTTTTCTAAACCTAGAAATTAAGTGGTGTTGGTGTTGGTAGTTTAACCTCCTGATTACTACAGTAAGCCACTTTAAATTCACTAGAGAGCAGGTCTGCCACTGCATCGTTCCTGGGCAGGCTGACAAGCACTTTACCAGTACTAGTTGCCTTCACTTTCGCAAGAAACAGATAACTTCATGCCAGTGTAAAGGAACCATAGATCAATTACAACGGAAGTGACTTGCACTGTTCAGGAATCGAACCCGGTTCGGCGGATTCACTGTTCAACGCTCTTCACCTATTGAGCTAACTGGAAGGCTAAAGAAATGAAGTTATATAAGGGAAATATCTTATTGAAATATTTCATCAAAGTAACATGTTGAAAACTGAATGCCAAGTTTTCAGAGGAAAAAATTGATACAAATTGTATTTCATTGATAAAGATCATATGATCATATCTTTTTTTCTTTTTTTTTTATTGGTAAAGATCATAACTGATGTGTTTTATCCATTGATGTCAAGTCTCTAAGCTTTTGAAACAAATGCCTTTTTACATATTTCATCTTATCTTGAACTCTAAGATCGGTTATTGGTTCCCGCAACAAACAATCGAGTTTTCATTGTTTCAGACCTATTTGCATTTTCCATACTGAAAAGATTTTATCCTGATAAAAACTTAAATAGGCATATACATATGTTCATATGTTATGCATTGGTGTGAATCATCAATAATGTCAACAGCATTTTAAAGCTTAAGTATGATTCAAAAGTTTTATTATACCTTCACCTATAGCATGTACCTGATACGATACATTAGCAAAGTTCATGAAGACCGGTGGTGACATTTTAACTTCTTTAATTCTCTGGTTCATCTTTACGAATTTACAATTTCAACTTCATGAATTCACGATTTCAACATGCAGCAGAATTCACGGTTTCACAATTTTAACTTCATAAATTCACAATTTTAACTTTACGAATTCACGATTTCAACTGCACGAATTCAACTTCGTGAAATTACGTTTTGTACTTCACGATTTTAAGTTCGTGAATTCACGATTTCAACTGCACGAATTCACGATTTCAATTTTCCTGAATTCGTGTAGATGAAATCGTGAATTCATGAAGTTGAAATCGTGAATGCATGAAGTTGAAATCGTGAATACGTGAATTCTGTATGTTGAAAACGTGAATTCGCGAAGTTGAATATGTGAATTAATGAAGATGAAATCGGGAATTCATTAAGTCGAAATGGCCCTACCGGTCTTTCGTATATTAAATGCTATGCTGCAGTATTGCATTATCAATTGATTGACAAAATGACACGAAGAATAAAAGAAACTCACCAAATGCTTAAAACAGAAACAAAATCTTATATTTTTCTCATAGTATCTTTTCAATTAGCTACGCGTAACACATTGAGTTTTTGATATTCAAACTTTATAGAATTAAGTTAACATTCTCTTAGGTCTAAAGCATTTATCTTTGAGTTTTGTATATTTCAACATTTTTAAAGGAACTCCACTGAGGTCCAAAAGCCTAAAACATTTAAATTTGATTACTTACATAGATCAGCCGGGTCACTTAAAAAAGGAAGATATGCAAGAGATAGTTAAGTAATATACTCCGAATACATTGAAATTCTTATTTTTGTTCCTAGTCTGATTTGAGTGAAAGGCGTTGCAACGTTTTTCAACTTACGGTCATTTTTCACAATTTAGATAATTATTCTGGAAAAAACGGACTGAGCAAATGATCTAAAACTTTGTATACAAGTTGTATACAAGTTATTATTTTAGATCTACATCAAATTGACATTCATCTTAAAAAAATATTTCTAGTATAGTCACGTCAATAAAACGTCGGTTGAGTCCATTTAAAGTTGGGTTTAAAATGAAACATCATTTTCTATACTTTTCTGCAAGCCAAAAGTGACCGCCTGTACAGTATTTCCGAGTATCCTACAGCTATCTGAAAGTAATTTAAAATAAAAAAAATCGCTTGATTAAATTGCATGCTTTGATGATTCATTAAAATTAATTGTATACTTTACAAATATCGATCATATCTTAAAGTTTTCTGCACGATTTTTTCCACAAATAGGTACATTGTAATTTCACGTGCATTTTAGTACATGTAATTTGAAATTAAAAGAGTCTGTAAAGGTTATGTCATATAAGGTAATTTTGCAAATTTTCGTTTAAGTGGTAGGTTAAAAACCATTAGCAAAATCCATACCCTATATAAGAATTAGGTTTACATTACACGTATTATAAAAGGTGTCTGTAGTTATAATTAAACCTTTGAGCAAATAAAGATGTTGTAAGGGCAAATTTAAACATACATTTGAAGAACAAATATAGCCAGCCAATACATGCCCACCACATGTACAAACAAAAAAAATCAATGTAGGCAAAATGTAGTCAAATATTTGACATCAATATTAACACGGAGGGAAAATATAGGTTTTGCACAGGCGGACCCAGTCGGGAACAAAGAACAGGGCTGTTTTAACTGCATTGAGTGAATACATGAATGAAAATATAAGATTTTAGTCTATCGCCCAGTCCTTTTTCTTACCAGCATTGTTTAGATTTTTAAACCCTTACCTCGCTAAATATCCGAAATGGAATCGTCCATCCTACAATCTGGGCAAAACCAATAAAAAAATTTAGACAGAAAATAGGGATCAATGCAGTGCAGACCAAAATTCTGGTCTGCACTGGTCGCATGGGTAGATACAACATGCTAAAGGTTAATATAACCTGATTGTGAAAAGAAGCATTTATCCCCTTATAAAAATATGGATGCGTACTGCTTTAAAATGTTTGTTGATCATATTCTATGATCCTGCAATGTTAAAATAATTTTCATGAAACTATTTTTTTTTTCATTCTGCAAATGTGTTTATTTTTTTTTTCATTCTGCAAATGTGTTTATATGAAAACTGCAGCAAATGCCCTTAAAATGATAATAACGCATTTGTAAAAACAAGCCCAAACTGATATGTGCAAATACACTCACACTATTTAAGTCATAATTACAGGATAAATGAAATAAAGTCGACCATTTGAATTATTTTATAAAACATTACTATTTGGGCATCAAGTATAACACTGTACGCCCTCGCAATATGTATATCTCTTATTCATATTTAAAAGTTATATTTTAGGACACCACATGTCATATGATATCGTTAATTAAGAATGAACTTCTATTATACACCACGCACGGCTTTCGGCGTTTATACCCGGCAATTATTCATGTTAAAAAAGCCACAATAGCGAACCTTCAAATAGAATTTATGAAGAAGAAAACTCTTCATTAAAAGGAGTAGAGACCACTTCTATAAAGAAGCCGCTTATGCCGGCTCGCCACGGCGAGCCGGTATTACGTTAGGATTTTACTTAGAAACAACCTAAAACTCCGAATCCATCCAAAAATTTAATCTAAGCTTGGCTTCCAGCTTTCTACAAAATTTAACTGTCTGGGCTGGAATCCAAAATAATTAAGCCAATCAAATTTGATCTTACATAGCGTCAAAAAACCTTCAATTTTCACGCCATTTTTAAAAAGGAACAAGTATTGCTTTGAGCGCAAAGATGATAATGATGATAAAATATTTGTTTTCATGAATTCTTTTCAATAAATCATATTTACACTGACTTTTGATTTAGCGATTCCACCTGTTTTCTCTGTAGTAAGTTAAATAATTAACAATTAATTGGTTAATTAACATAAGTGTACATCTGGTTCTGTGCATATTTTCTTTTTCTTTTTTTCCGGTAATTTTATCCTGTCCGGTATTTTGTGTATGTATTTACTGGATATACTATTCTCCGGTCCGGTCGCTTCCGGTCTCTCCGGTCTATTTTGACCGGGATTTTACGAGGACTTGAGAACTTGTACAAATCAAATAATCATGCCACATGAATCTAAATTCGCCACACCCAAGAGAGTTCTTCAGTAATATATTCCTGTATAGGACTTGTGTCTGTCACTCATTCCAATACTAAATAACATATTACAACTTAACTTTGTATAAAGAGACATCTTTATGAATTCTACCTATCTAACATTTTTGGTCAAGGTCAACAGGCCATATAGTAAATGTGCATAGACATAGGGACTTCATTCTATCTGTTTACATGCATCTTCATAATATACTCATATTCCCCTTTGTTAAACTGGGAGAACTGGCTTCCGTAACTTTATATGTCACTTTTATTTTGATGTTCGCTGAAGTCTCTTTAGGTACAGAACTGTCATTTTTACATTTAAACACACCCCTGGAATAAAATTACGAAGCGAGTCGCTACTAGCTTTTTTAAAAGCTAACCTTGTATCATTTATAATTGTAATCATTAGTTACGATCTATTACTTTGCGTAAATTTGTAATCGATTAAAATTGCATTAAGTTAAAGCGGAGTGTTTAGATTACGGTATGGTACGGCTTTTAGACAATTACGGGTATATTGAAAAAAGAAAATAGATTTATAGAAAAGAAATATAGATTTATAGAAATTTTAGAGAGAAGAGTTTTGACCTTGTCTTAATATACGTAAAAGGTAATTGTTGGATTTGAAAGAAAAATATACACCTGTATGGGATCGGAGATCTTCTCTAATAAATCATTCTTTATATACATGTAACGCATATATTGCCATGATCCTCCAATCATATACGGGTTTTTGTGTGTGTTTTTATTTCATAAATGATGAATATTTTTTAAAACATTGCATTGCAATTAAAAGGAATATTAAAGATATTTTGTAATGTTTTTATGTTAAAAAAGATACCAAAATAGTTGAAGAAAGAAAAACATGTTTAAAAAAAAAAATCTTTTCATTTGTTTTCTTTCGGGTGGGCTTATAAGTCACTTTTAACCTTCCAGGTTTTCTTGTGCGTGAATTTTTTAAATGACATTCTTATCAACTAAATCTGTCCCAGTAAAATAAAAGAAAACAAAGAAACTCATAATGCGACAAACGATGATGCGACAAACTTTGATTTGTCATATCTCTGAGTTTTTGCATTTTCGGATTTATGACGGAATTGTGACAAGGTGTAAATCAGCCACCATGGTCACGTGCACGTGCGAGGACGATTCTACAAAAAAGGCATTCCCCACTTAGCTAAAAAGGGAGAGCACTACATTTGAAAACTAAGGGTCCTGGTTCAATCCCCGCGCATGATGGAATTTCTCAATCGAACATCGACGGTCACATGACTTTTATCAGTTATCTTGGATAAGAACAGAACAGAACAGAAAATACGTTTTATTTTACACTTGTACATAGTAAAATCGCCATGCAAATAGATAAACAAAACAATTATCACGTCACGTGATCATGGTAACATAAAGTACAATATGATACTTATCGGGTAATAGAAAGTACATTGTTTACAAAAGAATGTTAAGATATGTTATTAGTTAATATTTTCTCAATCATAACAGTAATAGAAATCCTACTGGCAACCTCGCATACCCCTTGTTAGTTGTAATTTTCACAGAATTGTTAGTTGTAAACATATTGTGTTGATTTTTTTCACTGTATGTTAAGGACATGTTCTCTTATTTGTCTCTTACAAGTAAAATCGTGTTCGCAAATTAAAAAAATGTGAACAATAGAGCCGCAGTCCACGAACGTTTTGAACAGCCCTCGTACACACAAATATCATATGATAATGAATCAAATAGGAGAAAATACCTTTATCATTTAAGAATATTGCATGATTACACAAACAAACATGATGTTATGTTATATGGAAATTGTGAAATAAAGTTTTTATTTTTAAGAGGATGTTTACAACAAAAATCAAATGAGCCGTGTCACGACCAACAAAACCAACATAATGGGTTTGCGACCAGCATGGATCCAGCCGCGCAGTCTGATCAGGATCCATGCTGTTCGCTATCAGTTTCTTTACTTGTTATAGGGTCTGTAAGCGAACAGCATGGATCTTGATCAGACTGCGCGGATGCGCAGGCTGGTTTGGATCCATGCTGGTCGCAAACACATTATGTTGGTTTTGTCGTGACGCGGCTCATATTTAAGTGAGTATTTCTAATTGCCAAATTTTCTTTAATGTATCTCGCTAAGTTCGTCAATAAAAGCTTGTTTGAAGTTTGCAATAGCTGAGTAAATTTGAACATTGATGGTGTAACATAAAATATTTTTTATATCTGTCTAACGAATATTATTGAAACAAGGACAAACCAAAAATAAAACGATATTCATCTTCGATATCGAGAGATAAGCATTCGGTCATTTTCGGAGAAATTGTAAATTCGTTATTGTTTCGTTGGCTTATCGCCTGGATATGGCCAGATATGTGTTTAAATCGACAAAAAGGGCAATGCAAAAAGGCGCACAAAGTAATGAAAAGAGACGAATTGTTTGAGTTTTGATTGAATAGACATCGCTGATGCGATTCTTTTTTTTAAAGGCCAAAAATAATGTCTGTAGCCATGCTTTTATTCGATTGTTCCTCGTAAACTAGTCGTTATAACGTCAATTTGGTAAGTTATGATACTAGCTAGAATCCGCATTCCATATGCTGAGAACTACAAGGAGATCGGCATACCGTAGTGTCGTTTTAAAAGACAAACTGCAATGTTAGATGCGGGCTAACTGACTATCCTTTAGTTTTCTTTAGGCTGCCAGGCTGCTAGGTTACTAACTTCACAAATTTCGAGGTGTCAGAATGAAAAAAAATAAAGTTCAATATCTCAGAAAAATAAGGGTCACGATATTGAAAAAAGTGTGTGAAATGATCTAAGTAAGTGCTACCGATTCATTTCCGACAGTTTTCATGTTTGTACTATTGTAAGTTTTCTTTAGGCTGCTAGGCTCCAACTTCAGGCTGCAAGGCTGCCAACTTCACGAACATGAAGTAAGAATGTGTCCTAATTGTTCAGAAACGTGAACGCTTGAAATTTATTTGATGCAGTTACCATTTAAGTTGATCTTTCATGTTAAACAGTAAGAATCTGCAGAAAAGATACACTTTTTAACAAACACTCGACAAATTCTATACTTAGCACACATTCCCTCTGTCGATATTTGGGGCTAATTGTCAGACAAGTGCAGCAGGTATATACGAAAGGAAACGTCCTAAAAGCTCTATTATACAAAATGAATTAAGAGTAAATATTTTATTAGCGCTGAACAAATAGTACTATACAACATATTCTGCTTTGTTCGAACAAGTCCTCAAACAATATTTTCAATGGCGGACGAGATCTCGTCTGCGCGAGACTTCGGTTATAATTGTTCCACAAACAAAGCTTTTTGAAATGACATATTGAAATATTTAAGCATAATTGTTGAATTTACCCGCGCATATATCATTTGAGACGGGGAGGTGTCTTGTTTCCCCATTTCAAATGAATTAATGAAAGCGATGGGCAAAGACGCGTAACAGAAATTATTCATTTTTATTTAGTAAAATTGTAGAACATGTTTTTTTTTACTTATGGTTTAACTGAATGACTTTATAAAAAAAACTGATAAATACATGTACATCGTTTAACAATAGATGACTTCTGCCAATGTTCCAGTCGATATTATTATCGTGTGATGCGCGTGATGACAAAGCGGCAAATGGAAGGAAAGCAGACGACACCCGATTGTAATTGAAGGTGAGAGATAATTATTTAACATTTCTACTTCTTTTTTTAAATGATATACTAGCTTGTATTTCACTTTGTAACTGCCGAGTTTAGATCTTAGTTACAGAACATCATGTGTCGTCGTCGTTGTTGTTGTTGTTGTTGAAAAATATCGTCTGCAGTCTTAAGATTCTCTCTTGTAATTTGTAAAATTAAACCTACGGATAAGAATATTTTGTCAATTTTCGATATCTAATTTGGGAAAATAATCAGATTCCAAAACTTATATTCATGAAAACGTGATATTCTTCTGCAGCTTGGTTCTAGTTTGACATTGTTAAATTTCACTGATGTTTGAAACCTTTTTATTTATTTATTTAAACGGCATGCTAATTTAAATGACTGTTTTTCAACAAACACATAGCGTATTGTCGAAACTGATTTGAAAGCGCCGTTAAATATAACCAATTTTAACCTCTATAAACGTTTGAACTTTGTTGAAAATAACTGGACGATCTCAATTATAATTCAAACTCACATATAAGTTAGTTTTAACAAAATAAAGGAGCACAATTTTTGTACAATATATCAATATAAGTCATCTTGTTTAGCTTTATTTACGAAGATCAATGAACGGGATCATATACAATATTAACCCCCCAACCCCATCCAAAAAAATAAATAAAATAAAATAAAATTTTAAAAAATAATAAAAAATAATAATAGATAATATAGATAACAGCAAAAATACTACACTGTGATTTCGAAGACTGGCATAAATTTATTCAAATGTAAACTGATTTTACAAAAGAAAACGACATTTTAAAAAATATTTTCATGTTTTAAAATCTGATTTTAAAGTCGTGATTTGTACGGCCTATATACAAAAACGTAATGGCTACCAGACGATCATAATCACCGAGGTAAACTTTGAACAAGAAGGTTATTTAATTATACATAATTATTTTCAAAGTCGCACATACAATGTAATTCCTGCGGTTTAATTTCTTTTATGATTTAAGAATACCGAAATTGCTAAATGTGAGATCGGCCATTATCCGTAATGAAAACACTTCTTTGACAAGTAAACATACCGTATAATATATACTTTACAAATTGTATTTTTTATTTATTCATAGGATAGAATAAGATATAAAAGAGATAGGTAATACATGTATATATTACAGGAGAAAACATTGTGAAGTATATTGCCATTAGAATATTATAACTATAAAAAAAACTTGTGTAGACTTTACACTAAGATTATGTCGTAGTTCTCTTTTTAAATTACGACATTTACCAAAAATCAGTCTTTTCAAAAAGCTAAATGTCGTAAAAATGTTTCGGTTGAAAAATATAAATAAATAAACATTTAGCGTATTTTGAGGTTATTAGTTTAAGATGCGCTTCCTATTGCCATAAATTGTTAAGGTACTAAATGTTATAGGAAATTGAAATAAACGAAATGAACGAAAAGTTCCCATTATATCCTCGATGTGATTTTCTCGATTGTCGGAATCTAGTTTCTTATTTTCAGTGGACAAAATTGTTGTCATTTAATTTGACAACTACTATTAAATTGTCAGTAACATGAAATGAAAGAATTTACTAATTAACAGACATGTAAAGAGTGGTATTTTTATCAGCAAACACTTACTTCGCACCTTTTTTCTACAAGTTTTTTTTTCGGAATTTAAACTGGGAATTTAGTTGGGCTATTGTTTCGTTTTAGTTAATTTCCTTTTCAACTTTTTCCGTTTCTTGTTTAGTCTTTTCAACTTTCGAATATGTTTAGTTGGTGACATAGTTACCACAAAAAATCGAATAATTATTTTTTTTCTAAGATAGATACAATCTTCAGGGTATTTTTACTATTGAATTTTCTTTTATTAAATACGTATGAAAGGATAATTGGTTGCATATCATGATAAATAATCAAGAGTTGAAATTCCCGCTCATATTTCACAGAGAATATCTCGGCAGGAGAGGCTTAATGAAATATTGCCTTTGTGAAAAATTATATAAAAAAATGTTCCTTAAAAAAATGCAAAATGCACCGTCGGTTTTCCATTGATTATGTTTCGATTTTGTTAAGAATAACCAAACTCAGTTTTATAATTGCCTTTAGGAAATGTCACTAACGCCACAAAGCATTGAATTTACTGGTTTAACCTGTTATATACATGCAAAAACCGATTTATAATTTGGATATAAATGTACGAAGAGCATTGAGTACGAAACACAGGCTCTTTACAATTATCTTTTTCTTTTTTAAATTCTGCTTAATCTTCTTGTTGTTGTTGTCGTCGTCGTCGTTGTTGTTGTTATGGCTGTTGATTACACGAATAGCCCCTTAAAAGCAAAAACATATCCACCGCACAAAAATAATAACTGCCATCTTTATTACTTCATAACCATTTCAATTCGTAATGCTACAGAACGCACGTTTTACGATATACATTAATAATATAAACAAAAATCCCTTAAATGCCTTTTTCTTTCAAAAGACGAATGGTTGAATTTGTCTTCATAAATCTAGCTTGCTTGTAAAATGTATGTTTATAATTTAGAGATAAACCTTTACTCCACTTAACCTGTCGGTATCATTTTACAGGCGTTAAGATTCACATCTTTCTTTATTATAAAAGGTTGTCGACTTATGGAGGAGTGAAGCTTTACACATATCTAGTGTGGCCACATATTTTATTGACTTATCAATTAATCAAATATATGTCACAAAACTGACGCCTACTATAAAAAAAAACCCACTAAAGTCTTAATGAAAAAAGGATTTGACAGTGGTCCCAAACCCATTCCCGATTTAAAGAGTGTGGGGGAGAAGAAACTTTGATTATTTGGCCAGTTTTAGATTAAGTTTACAAAATTTATCATAAATTGAAAACCTAAACTTGTATATGGATTTTTTTGTTCGTTTCATTGTTTTTATGTTGTTGTTTTTTTTTCCTGAATTTTTATATTAGTTCCATGAGACTAGCTAAAACCGTATGCCTTAAATTTATGTGTGTTTTGCAAAAGAATATTAATATTGGCCTGATAAAAGTGTAAAATTTGGCGATTAGTCAAAATTTATTTTGTAAACAACGCAGAAATGGTCCTAGAACCTTAAGAACTTACAGAAGTATAGTATTTCTGCACCTAAAATTAATTTTCCGTTGAATTTTGGCATTTTACAATAGCATTTCTATTCCATTCTGTTAAAGAACACATTTACGCAATGAAGTCTGTCATTCTTTTCTATTCTATTTTGTGAATAAACACATTTATTGCCTTAATTTACGCACAAATGATTGCACGTGCCCGTGCCTACGCTAATCACGTGATAATATTTGCAAATTTACAATCTCGTTCTGACGTGCTTTAGAAGGTATATGTTAATTATAATTATAATTCATTTTTGATAGGATACTCAAAACTTAGCTATTTCATTCGGACTGTTATACAGGTGACATAGATCTTATTGTCGATAAAAGTTCTTTTCAGCAAAAAAAAAATGCAAATAAGCGAAACTATAGGAAATCCCACTTTCTTTGACATATGGTATTTTAGTTGTATACATTGACATTTCGCAATCATCGTCACGATTTACATTACAAGGTATTACGGCAGTTTTGACTACCTCATAAAAACTGATCATACATGTATATGGTTACCAATATGCCAATTATTTCAATTAATTGATCATGTATTTGCCCAAGGACAGTGCGTCTACAAGTGAAGTCACGCTTCATCTACGGTCAAACAGTATTTGTTGTTTTTGTTGCTAGGCCTCTCTTGGCAAACAGTGTACGGAAAAAAAATCCAATGTCGTAATCCATTTGGCTCTTTTGTGTTGAAGTGTCGAATGTTTGCATTTGGTAAATAGAGTAGCTTGAAATAGGTATGGGCCCGTTCAAGGGCTTTTTTGTTCGCTTTTTCTCTCGTTCAAAAATGTAGCTATACAAAGCTAGTCTATGTATGTTTGTGTAGAGATGAAAAGAACACTATACATTTCGGAATGCTTCTTCCTTACTTATTCGGAATGCTTCTTCCTTACTTATTTTATTGGTGTGTCAAGGTCATGGGAGTCAGAGATGATAATAATCTGCAATATATAAATTGATGTTTGCCTGCATAGCACAATCGGTTAGAGCGCGTGACTTGTAATAACGACATTGTGGGTTCGATTCCCGGGATGGCCAACTTGAATTACTAATCAGTCTTTCGGATGTGGCTTTAAATCGAGGTCCCGTGTATGGGTGCCTTAACACTTGGCACGTTAAAGAACTAGGATAAGCTTCTGGCATTAGGGCATCTTTCTGTATCAGTATCTTGCACAATCCTCCAAAATATGAAATGACTTATACTCTTCTTGAGGACTCGCCCATATGGCAACCGATGACAAGTATAAATATACTCAAATACACACACTTAGATTGTGCACAACAGAGTTATGTTTTAATGGGTCAGACGTATAGTATCACTTTGTTCAATAGGGTTTTTGTTGTACCTATCATCTATGGTGATTTATATTTTTGCCTCCGAATCGATCGCCTAATATTTAATAACTCTAACCTAAACGGTTGTTTCAAGTACTTCTCTAAGACTGGAATCGACACTTTTTGGTCGGTGACCTTCATTCGAATATCATTGGAAACAGTAAGATTTTCTTCTTTGAAAACGAATAATTACAAATTGCTTATTATGTACAAGAAGCGTATGTTAATAATTTTATTTCTGTATTTTTATACATTACCAATCCTCATTTGTTAAGTATGAACTACAAACTCGAAAAATATGAGAAGAGTCTAACGCGATAGAAATCTCTCGAAAACTGTGCTAAACGTACTATGCTAAGCATATCGTGAAAAAAGCGTAAATTGATTAATGGCAGAGTTACACAATATGTAGGCTCCCTTTTATAACCATGGGACAGCTGCGTATTGTTATATAGGTAGTCTCTTTTCATATTTCATATAAATTATACATCTCCGGTAAATCTCCAATAAAATTCGCATGTACGGCTTGTTAATTCATGTCTGACTCTATTGAGATCGTTGAATATTATTAATTGACAGCCAATCTGAAATATCTGAAGGTTTTCTATGAATAGCTTCCCATTCAGGGTGAAATGAATAGGGCTATCTGATATTTGAACAAACTTGTCCTATACAATACCTCCATTTGAAATTATTCCGGCAGCAATTATAGTTTTAATATTTAATTCTTTTAATGTGAATGCGCGTATATGTTTTCAATAAAAGAGAATTGAACGGTTGTCGCCGATTGACGTACTTTGGGTTCTTTTTTTATAGTTCGTTTTTTCTCCAGCATTGACATGTTTCAGTCGACGCTTTGTGTTTTATATACAAGATCGAAGTTTGTAATTATGCTCAAGTCTCTTGCAGCATGGACAAAAATGGATTAACTAAATAATAAGCGACAGGGCAGTCGGGTTGTAAAAAAGCCATGTAAGTATCATTGTTTCAAAACGTTTTTTTTTTCTCTTTCATTTTAAAAAAAAAGAGTTGAAGTTAACAAGTTGGTCATGCTCATTTTGTCTTGATTTTGCATCCCTGTGAGGATCTCTGACTTTGTTAACACAAACGCAATCTGACACCGTCAAAATTCAGATCCTTAAAACAGCGACACATAACTCATTTTTCTAAAGATCAATATGTTTCAACTCACATTTTTTTATTAATTTGAGCGTACATTCCTTGTCAAATAAGCATCATAACGACATCACAAAACATGATACAAGCATTGGCTTCATCAGTTGTCCCCCCTTTGCGAATGTAACGCCATTGTTAAACAGGCGGGAAATTAAAATAAAGTTCAACAACTCGAAACAAAGCGATTTCTATTTGCAGAATGATTGATGAATAAGCGCTTTTCATAAAAGTTAGGGTGCGTTTTATTTCTGATTTTATAAGAGTTTTCTGCAATAAATTAATCCAATCTCTGCGAAATCAAAAATCTAAGGGATTACGAAAAGCAGTTACTCTTTAGAAGATTGGAATTTCCTTCTGCAGAAATGAGCATTGGAAGATTTAGCGACCATATGCAATATTTTGAAAACTCTTCTAAACTGAATTCAATCGTTGGATATATTTACATTGGAATGAATGCAACATGTTTTAATCGATCTGAGTATCAAATGGTCCTGATGTATGGAATTATGGGACATTGACATTATATCCGGACGTTTTACGCAAATTTTACCATATAATTTATAACCGTCTCAGATATTCATATGGAAACTTTATGCAGTATTTAAGTGCCTATGTATAAACATGTGAAAACACGGGATTATCTTGGGTATGGTCGCCGGGATATTGGTCTGGGTGGGAAAAACGCTGCTTAAACTTAGCTAATGGATTATAGAAATGAATACAATGTTTGTTTAATGGAAAAATGAGAGTTTGTCAATATTTGTTATTATTTCCCTGTCGGCTAATTGACCATGGCATTGCATACACACCACTTGAGTCGTGAAAACGCGTCATGTAGCTTTAACAAAAATAAAAAGCGGTGCTTAAGAATTCTGTACTTCACAAATGTTCTTGCTTAAGACCTGTGTGGGCGGATTTCGACGTGTTCGTATCTAACAAGGTAAAATATTTTTTGATTTAAGATATAAGAGATAATTTATTTATAGAAGTGAAATTTATTTCCTCCACGTTATCATATGACCTAATATACATGGCAAAATTTTAAGCACGTGATTTTAATTATTCAATAAAGCAGTGAGAAATACTCATTCGTGAAATATGATAAGGACGTAGTGATTTCCAACCACGTCAAGGTACCGTCACTCTGCTTGAGTAATTTACTTTCTATCATCCATTATTCATACACTGTTTTATCCTGTATATTTTCCTTGTTAACAAACTGCCCATTTGTGTTGAAGGTTTTCATTGAAACTGGTAAAAGGTTATAGATTCTTTTCTAAAGCTTTTTACCAGTATAACATTTATCATTTATTCATTTTAGATAATATTTCATATGATAAGAATGACGAATTAGAACGAGCTTTTATTGAGTCATGCTTTATGAAAAACTAGAACACATGCGGTGTAGCGTAAGAATAGAGAATTCATAATTGTTGATAATTCATTAGTGTCATAACTTTACTGTAACACCGGTGTAATTTTAGAGATTTAGTGGCGATTAATCTTTGATATTTTTTTGTTGAATTATTTATATGTGTGCTATAACATGGTACGTGGCATTGCAAAGCAATATATTATTATAAAGAGCAGTGATTCATTCAACCATGATTTAAATGTACATGTACTTTGTTGTTGTTGTTGTATTTTTAAATTGATACGGCATTTTCAACTATGCAGATTATAATACTGAAGTACACTGTAATATATTTATTTTTTTATTTATTTAAAAAAAAAAAATGACGATTATGAAGCAAATCTTAGCACTGTCTATTCTATATGTCTATTCCAATCATTTTCGCAGCAAATAAGATTTTACTATTTTCTATAGGTACATGCATATATGGACATTTGCTACAATATTATAATGTATATTTAAACGCGTAGAACAAAATATGTTTTTAACTGACAGGAAAAATACGGAAAATTTATGATTAAGATTGAGCACCACAATAAATGCCGTATATACCGGTCAAAGCGCTTGAATGATAAAATGCTAAAATCTCGCCTTTTCACACGCCGAAATACACTTTAAGACGCCTAATTCATCTGTTCACACTGATTTATATACGACAATGAATAAAAGAAATGTAAAAATCGGCGTAAAAAGCGACATTTTTCTATTTTGTGATCATGATTTCTGCAAGCGTCTGGAGGTACTGCTTAAACACTGTAGTGAGTTAAATCCATCAATCAATCGGCTGTACGTGTGTGTGTGGGGGGGGGGTGTTTAAGAGAGCGGGTTTGATACTTTTGCACTGGAGCCAAATAATATGGACACTTGGATCGGAAATGGAACAGGAATTGGACTGGAACTGGTAAAAGATAGGCCAAAGAAACTTCAGACTCGAGAGGAACTATATTTTTCGTCGCCATATTTGTAAAATGTTTTAAATCGTTCTACCTTCCATCTCTTAATTATTAAGATTTTCTAAAGTACCTACCGTGCTTTTAATATAAATTAACATATGGCTTGAAAAAAATATGATATTTACGAATTGTCAACCAAAATCTTTTTTCAACAGGCACACAGTCCCCTTAAAAATGTCAGTGTTAATAGAAGCTTATCAAAAGAGTAGTTTTACAATGACTGAATATTATTTAGCTTAAATCAGTAAATTTATGACGCGATGTGTTGATGACATATATATGGAAGTATATCTCTTTAAATTGATATTCCGTGTTGGAAACAGTTTTCAAATACCAACAATATAGTAAAATTGTCAAGCTGTCAGTGAATATGGTTGATGTTTATGCGGTTAAGTTGACGGGGCTAATCGTTTCAAAAGATAACAACTAACTACTACAAAAATTTTGAAATCACAGAAGAGTGCATACATTAAATGTACATTATAACTTAAATCTCTATATGAAATACATAATATGAAAAGTACACCGGCGTTTTAGGAATATTGATCATTTAAACATTATAATCAATCCTGCCTGCTTTTGAAACTGTAGCTTTTTCTTTAGAAATATAGAGGACATTTGCAAGTGGTAATTACACGTAACTACAAAATTGTTCAAATTTGACCGAATCAATTATTAACAAGCGTTCTGTATGTACAAGCGAAACACCCTTTTGAAAAATTTCCGACGAGCGCTTTTATTTGTATATCGACCAGTTATTTTTCGATTTTATCTTTTTATAACTTTTGTATTCCAATTGATTAGCTTATCGTTGCTAAGGACGTTGGTGAAATTTGAAACTTAATAATTTCGGTAGGCAGAGCTATAGAAATTGAAAAAATAAATTCAATAATTGGTCGGAAAACTCCAGTTCGAGAGCTGGGTCAATATAAATATCGTTCAGCTATATTTGCATTGAACCCACTTGATTCTTTTTCACAAAAATTTTGTCCTGAAATATAGGGTTTAAATATATTTAGGACGTATTTGGGTTATTTTTTTAAGTAGTACCATGGGAAATAACAAAAGCTAGAACGTTATTAAAATATTAACTGCAATGATATTGTCCTTTTATCTGGAAAATGTTTTGAATAGAAATTGTATATGGTAAAAGGAATAAATAGTGTTTGATTAAAATGGATATGGAATTAAATCCAATCAGATGTGAGTATTAAAGTGATATATACCCGTCTAAAGTGTAATAGGTGAGTATACAGGTAAGACAAATAAAGCTTTACATTTTGCCATAATTATTTTTTATTTTGTATTCTAGTTTACAATTTTTTTTTCAAATACCATCGTGACTTGCCGAAAACTTTATAAATATTCATCAGAATGTATCTGTATAAACGTTCAACTGATGAAAAGAGTGGGACAGTTTGTATATATTGTATGGCAGTTTTTGTTATAATTTATCCTTACCGTCTTTTATTATACATTTTTGATCAATGATCATTATAATGGTCTATCTTTTGAAATATATAACTAATTTAGCTCAACTTGACAACGAAAACATGAGCACAAAGTTAAATAAAAAAAACACCCGTTTAACTGGGCTATGTACAAGTTACAATCTTGTCACTGACTTTGGTTTTTTAAATTATTATTTTATTTACATTATTATCATTATATTTTTTTGGGGGGGAGGGGGTGGGGTGGGGACGTGAGGAGACTGTCAGGCTAGGTTACGGAAGGTCAGAAGTTCTACTAAAAAGGTACCCCATAGTGCCTGAAACAATGCACAAAGGGACAACCGAGGTCTTCTTCCGCCAGCCAGACAAGCTTGAAATACAATTTATAACATTTACTGTCTTGGTATGACTTTATTTTAATGATTTTGTGGCGATTTTGTTTTATTTTTGTTAAATTACTTATATTTGTGCTATACATATCATGGCACGTGTCATTGCAAAAGATATAAAGAAACAGCGATTCATTCAACCGTGACTTAAATGTACATGTACTTTGTTGTTGTTTTTCTTATTGATATGGCATGAACAATTTAAAATCCATCAAAGAAGTTGGTAAACTATATACAAGTAAGTGCTGTATGTTTCCATAAACAAATTATATTTTCAGAAATCGCTGTACTTACGACTCAAAGGCGGATACTTTTTAAAGTGTGCAATAGCAAGTTTTCTTCGCATGTCTGGAGCACCATCCATTCAATAATGTATTTTTGTTGTTGTTTTTTGTGTATGCAACGGTGTAGTATTAAGATATTAAGCATTATTCTAAAAATAGGGGAAATGGTAAAAAGAATTGGTCAAAGGGCAAAAACAGTCGACCACTTGGTGCGCTCTTAGACAAAAACGGTCCATTCAATATACAATAATTGACTATAGCATATGAATAAAAGCTTTCACTGACATCGATATTTCACTTTTCAATTTTAGTATTGTCGTCAACATGGCCGGATATCGCTATTTTACCGGACCAAACAATAAGCTATTGGCATTTCCTGTTACTTTTTACAAGAACTCAGGTCCGCGGAAGGATACCGGTCGATATATATTATAATAAACCCAATGTAGCGTACGAGACGTTTAGCAATTTACCGATGAGTATTGAATGAGCTTTATTGATAATTATTGTTTAAGGCCCACTGTCTGCACCCGCGGGGTGTGAACCCATTTGACCCCTGACTTAGCAGATCAAGTAAGTATATGTATTCTTAAAATTATTACAGGTATGATAAGGAGATAGATTATATTAAAGCACATTTAAAACTGCTTCATATTCAGATGAACTATGTCTTTAAAGCATGGCACAAGAAGAAACCATTTAAGATAGCGATTTTTTCCAGAAATTTGATTTTAAATAATAATATTCAAAGGAGTCAAAAGAAAAGGTGAAAGGAAATAAAATGGCACGAAAGGAATGAATTTTTCTTACAGAAAAAAAATCCTACCCGTCAGATCGTTTGGGTAATGATTTTTGTAAATAATACGTTATTAAAGTCAGGAACCATTTACTGCCGAAAATTCGACTCAGGGAGTGAAAAGCTACGCAGCATTTGACGAGTGGATATGGTGTGACGTTAATACTCCACACGAGCTCTTCACTGTGAAGTTTTGAAAATGGAGCAACAGATATATGGCGGGGAAGGATGATGTAATTCAAAAGATTGAAAAAAAAAATCAGCAAGTCAGGATTAGGGCAAGATGTTGGCAATAGCTGAGCATCTGTTGTGTGTTTCAGCTTTGTCACATGATGCCATATTTAGGCTTGCAAAATCAACAACATCAACACTTCGGGTTTACCTTAAGACACATATGGAAAACTTCGGATTTAACAATTGATGCCACATATGGAAAACTTCAGATTTCCCTTGATGGCACAATATAGAAAACTTCGGATTTACCTTGATGTTTTTTTTTTTTTTTTTTTTTTTTTTTTTTTTTTTTTTTTTTTTTTTTTTTTTTTTTTTTTTTCTACATATGGAAAACTTCAGATTTTTTCCTTGCATGCACATATGGAAAACTTCTGGATTTACCTTGACCCGCACAATATGAAAAAACTTCGGATTTACCTTGATGCACATATGGAAAACTTCGGATTTTTATTGATGCACATATGGAAAACTTCGGATTTACCTTGATGCACATATGGAAAACTTCGGATTCAACTTGATGCACATATGGAAAATATATACTTCAACTCTACGGATTTGCCTTGAGGAACATATGGAAAGTCACATTTCTCAAAAAGAATACAGTTGCATCTTACAAGATTTCGATTTACATGGAATATCATTGAGAGCATTGGTTTTTAATACGGTAGTTGTGACAACACCATTATGCCAACATTGCATACAAAACCTCTTTACCTCTGGAACTTTTATTTGGAAATCAGGTTTAAATCACGTAAGTTTAACATGGTTTTGGGGGGAATCGTTTGGCGGAGGTTGTTGTTTGTTTGATTGATTGATTGATTGATTGATTGATTGATTGATTGATTGTAAGTTTGTTTGTTTTGTTTCGTTTTTATCTCTGATGTTAAAAAATCAAGATCAAATGTGAAAATCGGTTTTATCCTGAATGTTTTTTGTTGTTGTGCCTAGCGGCTCGGGTTATATTTAAAAACAATCGTTTATATACGGCCATATTTTTACACATGAAAATAAGATTAAATAAATTTGTCTCAAACCATCATTTATCATTAACAACAAGTATTGATTTCAGCTTACTTATTGTCAATATTAGAACGATTCTATTTAACGAAAAATGGCTTTTTCTGGTATTGTTCATTATTGCCAATGCCTGTCAAATGTCTTACTTATTTTCCTTTTACTACTCGTTTGTGTAAAGTCCTTTATCATAACCCCTCGAGCTAGACACGAATGTTAGCCATCGTAAAACACTTAAGACCTTACAGTTATATTAACTATTTAGGTGTGAACATCAATGCGATAATGTATAAAAGAACTTCCAAAATAGTTATAAATCAGAGCGGGCGCTGTGGTGCAGTGGTAACACTGTCTGACTACAAGTCTAGGGGTTGCGAGTTCGATCCCCCGCTACTCCACTAAAAAACTAACAATCTTTCGTAAGAAAATAATAGAAATTAAAATTAATTAATAAAAACAACTCACTTACTCACCTGAAGTACAATACACTACTCAAACACTGACACACAAGACACTTATCAAACACTGACACACATGACACTACTGACACAAAGGACACTTCTCAAACACTGACAAACAAGACACTACTCAAACACTGACACGCAGGACACTACTCAAACACTGACACACAGGATACTATCAAACACTGACATACATGACACTTCTGAAACACAGTAAACTACTCAAACACTGTCACGCAGGACACTATGAAGCACTGACACACAGAACACTACTCAAACACTGACACACATGACACTATCAAACACTGACACACAGGACGCTACTCAAACACAGAACACTACTCAAACACTGACACACAGGACCTATTCAAACACTGATACACACAGGACACTATCAAACACTGACACACACAGGATACTATCAAATACTGACACTTTGTACACTATCAAACACTCACACACACAGGACACTATCAAACACTGACACACAGGACACTATCAAACACTGACACACAGGACGCTACTCAAACACTGAAACACAGACCACTACTCAAACACTGACACACAGGACCTATTCAAACACTGACACACACAGGACACTATCAAACACTGAAACACACAGGACACTATCAAACACTGAAACAGACAGGACACTATCAAACACTGAAACACACAGGACACTATTAAACACTGAAACACACAGGACACTATCAAATACTCACACTTTGTTCACTATCAAACACTGACACACAGGACACTACTCAAACACTGACACACAGGATACTTCTCAAAAACTGACACACAGGACACTACTCAAACACTGACACACAGGACACTACTCAAACACTGTCACACAGACACACAGGACACTACTCAAACACTGACACACATGACACTACTCAAAGACTGTCATACAGGACACTATCAAACACTGACACACAGGACACTATCAAACACTGACACAAAGGACACTACTCAAACACTGACACACATGACACTATCAAACACTGACACACAGGACGCTACTCAAACACTGAAACACAGAACACTACTCAAACACTGACACACAGGACCTATTCAAACACTGATACACACAGGACACTATCAAACACTGACACACACAGGATACTATCAAATACTGACACTTTGTACACTATCAAACACTCACACACACAGGACACTATCAAACACTGACACACAGGACACTATCAAACACTGACACACAGGACGCTACTCAAACACTGAAACACAGACCACTACTCAAACACTGACACACAGGACCTATTTCAAACACTGACACACACACAGGACACTATCAAACACTGAAACACACAGGACACTATCAAACACTGAAACAGACAGGACACTATCAAACACTGAAACACACAGGACACTATTAAACACTGAAACACACAGGACACTATCAAATACTCACACTTTGTACACTATCAAACACTGACACACAGGACACTACTCAAACACTGACACACAGGATACTTCTCAAAAACTGACACACAGGACACTACTCAAACACTGACACACAGGACACTACTCAAACACTGTCACACAGACACACAGGACACTACTCAAAGACTGACACACATGACACTACTCAAAGACTGTCATACAGGACACTATCAAACACTGACACACAGGACACTATCAAACACTGACACAAAGGACACTACTCAAACACTGACACACAGGACACTACTCAAACACAGTCACACAGGACACTACTCAAACACTGACACACATGACACTATCAAACACTGACACACAGGACGCTACTCAAACACTGAAACACAGAACACTACCCAAACACTGACACACAGAGGACACTATCAAACACTGAAACTCACAGGACACTATCAAACACTGAAACACACAGGACACTATCAAATACTGACACTTTGTACACTATCAAACACTGACACACAGGACACTACTCAAACAATGACACGCAGGACACTACTCAAACACTGTCACACATGGTACTACTCAAACACTGACACACAGGACACTATCAAACACTGAAACACACAAAACACTGACACGCAGGACACTATCAAACACTGAAACACACAGGACACTATCAAATACTGACACTTTGTACACTATCAAACACTGACACACAGGACACTACTCAAACAATGAAACACACAAAACACTGACACACACAGGACACTATCAAACACTAACACACACAGGACACTATCAAACACCGACACACACAGGACACTATCAAACACTGACACACACAGGACACTATCAAACACTGACACACAGAGGACACTATAAAACACTGACACACACAGGACACTTTCAAACACTGACACACACAGGACAATATCAAACACTGACACACACAGGATACTATCAAACACTGACACACAGGACACTATCAAACACTAAAACACACAAAACACTGACACACACAGGACACTATCAAACACTGACACACACAGGACACTATCAAACACTGACACACACAGGACACTATCAAACACTGACACACACAGGACACTATCAAACACTGACACACACAGGACACTATCAAAACTGACACACACAGGACACTATCAAACACTAACACACAGGACACTACTCAAACACTAACACACAGGACACTATCAAACACTGACACACACAGGACACTACTCAAACACAGTCACACAGGATACTACTCAAACACTGACACACAGGACACTACTCAAACACTGACACACAGGATACTACTCAAACACTGACACACAGGACACTACTCAAACACTGACACACAGGATACTACTCAAACACTGACACACAGGACACTACTCAAACACTGACACACAGGACACTACTCAAACACTGTCACACAGACACACAGGACACTACTCAAAACACTGACACCACATGACACTACTCAAAGACTGTCATACAGGACACTATCAAACACTGACACACAGGACACTATCAAACACTGACACAAAGGACACTACTCAAACACTGACACACAGGACACTACTCAAACACTGTCACACAGGATACTACTCAAACACTGACACACAGGACACTAGTCAAACACTGACACACAGGACACTACTCAAACACTGTCACACAGGATACTTCTCAAACACTGACACACAGGATAACTACTCAAACACTGACACACAGGACACTACTCAAACACTGACACACAGGATACTACTTCAAACACTGACACACAGGATACTACTCAAACACTGACACACAGGACACTACTCAAACACTGTCACACAGACACACAGGACACTACTCAAAACACTGACACACAGAGAACTACTCAAAACAGTCACACAGGATACTACTCAAACACTGACACACAGGACACTACTCAAACACTGTCACACAGGATACTACTCAAACACTGACACACAGAATACTACTCAAACACTGACACACAGGACACTATCAAACACTGACACACAGGACACTACTCAAACACTGACACGCAGGAGACTACTCAAACACTGTCACACAGGATACTACTCAAACACTGACACACAGGACACTACTCAAACACTGACACAACAGGATACTACTCAAACACTGACACACAGGACACTACTCAAACACTCTCACACAGGATACTACTCAAACACTGTCACACAGGATACTACTCAAACACTGACACACAGGATACTACTCAAACACTGACACACATGACACTACTCAAACAATGACACACAGGACACTACTCAAACACTGACACACATGATACTACTCAAACAATGACACACAGAATACTAGTCAAACACTGTCACACAGGACACTACTCAAAGACTGTCATACAGGATACTACTCAAACACTGACACACAGGATACTACTCAAACAATGACACACATGACACTACTCAAACACTGACACACAGGACACTACTCAAACACTGACACACAGGACACTACTCAAACACTGACACACAGGATACTACTCAAACACAGTCACACAGGATACTACTCAAACACTGTCACACAGGATACTACTCAAAACCTGACTCACAGGACACTATTAAACACTGACACACAGGGCACTACTCAAACACTGACACACAGGATACTACTCAAACACTGACACACACACGATACTACTCAAACACTGACACACAGGACACTTCTCAAACACTGACACACAGGACACTACTCAAACACTGTCACACAGGATACTACTCAAACACTGACACACAGGATACTACTCAAACACTGACACACAGGACACTATCAAACACTGAAGCACACAGAACACTACTCAAACCCTAAAACGGGACACTAATCTTCCACACGGGACACAACGCACACACTGACATATAGGACACTATTCAAACACTGACCTGGTACAGCACACAACTGACACACTGACACACAGGACACTACTCAGATACTCAGAGACTCACAGGAAGAAACTACTCAAATACAGACCTGACACACAAGACACTGCTCGGACACTCTCACACACAACATTACTCACTCACTGATCTGACATACAAGACACTACTCACAAACTGACACGCAGGGCACTACTCAAACACAACACTGATACAAAAGACACTGCTCACACACTGACATAACATACAGAACACTACTAAAACAATAACTTACATAGAGAACACTGAGCTTACACACGGCGAACGTGACTCACAGGACACTTCTCACACACAGATAACTACCAAGATAATGCATCCACTATGTTCGAACATATACAGAATTACAACGGGGACCTAGTTGATTATATTTGTGCGAATCCCCATTTACCTACCAGTAGTTGGTATTTCGAACTTTGCATGCTTTCCCCTCAAAACAGAAAGAACATTTCCGGAATAAATGTAACGGATATTTAACAAAAAAAGATCTGTTCTTCAACAAGAAACACCTTGCATCCTTATGCCAACCAGGGGACCCAGTTGCTTATTCTCGCATGTACTCAACTACCTACTAGAAGGTTATTGGTAAATCGAACTTTGAATGTTTCCCCCTCAAAACAGAAAGTACTTTTCCGGAATCACGCGAATACCCAACCAAATGTCTCCTGGTCGACTTAGGGTGATAGCATTTGATAGAATTCACCCATCTTGCCATATAAACATTTTAAGTTCGAATTACCAACTACCTTGATTCAATTACCAAGGATTAGCTGTTTAAAATTTGGAAATTGCCAATTTCCAAATACAAACAGTAGGTACATTGTAGTGGGTTTTTCGAATATTCAACCACCAACTACCTACCAAAGTGACACTCATTCCGAAGTTGCCTGGAAGGTCCCTGTAATAATATAGGGGTCTGAAGTTGACTGGGACGTCCTTGTGTTACTACAGCAAACTCCTCACAGTGATTACGTCCCTTGGCAGAATTGTAACGCCGTATAATTAAGGGGAGATCGCTGCGTGGAGATTGTTACTACAGGAGTCCGAATATGACTGGGAGGTCCTTGTAATACATGTAATACTCTAGGGGCCCAAAATTGACTGCGAGATCCCTATAATAATATAGGGATCCGAAGTTGACTGCGAAGTCTCTTTAATTGTATAGGGATTCGAAGTACTTATACCATACATTACATTGTTACAACGTGAACGGAACCAATTTACACGCGGAAAGAAAATATAATCATAAACGATTTAATATTGAAAAGCAGTCAAAAGTTGTGTGGACAACTACATACTGAAATGCACTCTTTGTTAAACTAGTTAGCGTTTACGCACATTATTTTACATTTTCGAGCAGTTGTTCTCTTACTCTTCTTTTATATCTGAACATGGTCGAGTGATTAGCACGTAAAGTAGTCATCTATGGAGTACTAGCCACGTGGGCTTAAATCCTGTCGGGACAAGCTGTTGTATCATTGTCCTCATTGCTAAGTACTGGTTGGTTCCAAGAACAGATTCGACAATGTGTCTATAAGCTTATAGCTACATACACAATCTAAATAAAAAAAAACATGTATAAACTTTCCATTCGTTTAAATAGATTATTGATAATTTAGTAAATTATCTTGTATTTCAATTCACCGTAAGAATACCCACCGTAAAAAAGCAGCCTCGAAAAAATATACATGTATATTAGATTCTGTACCAAATAAATGTTACAAAAGATTTCGGGGGAATTTGATAATTCAGATACCCGGGAACTCTATAATCTGTGATAGTAATGTCGAAACTTGTCGTGTTATTCGTATTAACAAAGTTAGCGGCGATTGAATCGTCCTCCCTCGTGAAGAAGATTGCTTTTAGATCTGAATCATCGGGAAGATTGGATGTATGGTCTATCAATTTCGATCCTGGTCGCACAAATTTACTGAAATGTCCCATTGCGTAAAACATAGGCTGTTTATAGAACTCGTCCGTCTGCGCGTTCACAATTACCGGGCTGTCGGCGAAGTTATTTTGCCAGTTTGGCCCTCCTTGCATATTTAGTGCCATGTTCCAATCAACCCAACCGGAAACTCCGTTTTCAATATCTTGCAAAATGTCCGTAAAATATCTCTCGCCACGTTGCCAGTTGCCAAGCAACACTGTATTAGACTTATTTGCTAGATCCTGGACGCAAGCTTCTGTGTTGAGAAGAAAATATTTGTCTCCAAATTGTTTAAATGTATCGTTAAGAACTGAAGGCGGAACGTTCATGTCGTCATACCAATGGACGGCTATTCCGGAAACGTATTTTGCGGCAAAAGGATCATTTAGAACTGTGTCAGCCCATGCTGGCAGATATTTTCTTTCGTCATCTAGAATCATCAGCTTTACGCCACCGAAGCCGTTTTGCTCTAGCGCTGGACCTAATTCATTAGCGATGAAGTTCTTCTGTGACTCAGCATCGAAAGCGAGACACTGATATGGAAACCCGTCGATATTACCGTCATTTGGCTCATTTTGTGCTGTAAGGCCCCACATGTTGAGTCCTAGTTGTTTATATCCTTGTAAAAACTTCACAAAATAGTTCGCCCATGCTTTAGCATATTGTCCATTCGGTCCACCTTTGATAGTACCTTTACCTGTCATATTGTTGTTAGTTTTCATCCAAAATGGCGAACTCCATGGACTTCCAAATAATGTAACATTTCTTTTACTCACTTTCATTGCATCTTTAATAGCAGGAATCTTATACACGAGATCTTCCTCCGCCAGGGCGAATTCCTTCAATTCAAGGTCACCATCTATGTCATCATAAGAATAAACTCGACTTGAAAAATCGCAGCTCGCCATTGGAATTCGTCCCATGGTATACTCGATTCCATTTTGTCCGTAATAAGAATTAATCAAATTAGCTCTGGCTTGAGGTGATAAACTATTCATGTTCATGGTAGCGGAATCAGTAAAGGCACCGCCAAAACCGAGAATTGTTTGCCTGGTGTTGTTTCCCAAGTTAAAGACGTACTTGTTTGGCTGTATCTGGTCGTCCCATGAACCAAGTTGTCGGTCCAGTCTGAGGCCGTCTTTAGTGGTTACAAAAGCGTTAAAGTATGTGAAAAGTAGTCCGCCACCCTCAATCCCGGCATAATCGCAATAAGTTGAGTTACATACGCAAACTGTGGAATCCTGGTCAAATTGTCGTGGAGAGCAGGGTACCTCATCCGCGAGAATTCCGTGCATCAACAATGGAACAAATATGACAACTCTAAACGAGAACAACATTGTGGATTTAAAACATGTCCTGCGATAAAGTATAAGAAGTTTGTATTAATTACCAATATTAAGGAAATAGGTCATTTCTTTATCAGTTTTACATGAAAGTCATTTAGAAAGTATACATGTACTCTACTTATAGAAGGGAGGTAATCTGAGCTGCTTACTTATTTGTGTACATGTTGTGTTGTCGGACTTTGGGGAAATGAATGACTCAGAATTTGATTGGGATCACTTATTCGATTATATATATTTCTATGGTTGTAATAAATTAGGTAAAAGTAATGTTTTGATAATTTTTATATTAAGATGTATTAATTGTTATTTTCACTGAAGCGTGATAACGGACTAATCTGGATAAGAGTGGCTTTTAAAGTTTTTGTGCATCGGTAATACAAGTGGAGAAATTGTAAAGATGTTGTCACTATCGAGTGTGCTGCCCATTTTCGTAGATTTCGTGCTGCTGATAATCCCGCGCGCGTATGGTATCTTGTAGGATTCGATCCCACTCCTCTCAGAGGGCCTGGATGGTGGCTGGCTTAACAGGGTGAGTTGAACTGAACAGAGATGTTAAAAATATGGAGCGGCAGTTAAAACCAGATTTTATTTAATACATGTAATATGTTGAGTTTTCTTGAGTTTATACATGTATATATCTTCTAGTATTTTCCGAATATTTTTGGTAACATCGCTTTATATTTTCTAAACCTGAGACCGTGTATTGTTCTAGTCGAATTTTAAGCTGCTTTTTTATCATGATTTTTATTTTGTGTTTTACATTGTTTTTGTAAGCTATTGTGTTGTTTTTTCTTTTGTATTTTATAAACATGTAGATTTAGCTTATTCTTGGTACAGGCCTTCCTTAAATTCTCTGACAGTAATTTGGAACAAGAACTATATTACTACTCCACGGTAATATTATTGGTTCTATGATGTTATGAACAGTTTTTGGACCTCTCCTCTTTTTGCACCTCGATGTGATCATGGAATCGTTCTCATTGGATATTTTGCAAGCTTCGCAACATATTCTATAATTTTGCTGTTTTTTTTAATCCGTTTTTCCTATCGGTGTAATTGTGCAATGTGTAAACTAGCATAATGTATAATCACCCGAAGCAAATATTGCCTGCTTTTTAAATTTTTCTGTTGACGTCTTATTTGTGATATACAGGCCTCATAACCTCTGATCCCCTTTCTAATTTCCATGTATTGCCTTCCGTTCATTTTGTTTTTTTTATTTTTTCATTCAAGGCACATGCATTCTTTCACTTGTGGACCAAACGCCACTTTTCAGGAAATGGAAATCTGCAGCTGTTTTTAAATTCAAAATGTCACTCACCATTTCAATGTTTGGATGTTGAACTCTGCTTAAACCGGTGCTTTGGGGGGCGCGGACAGTAGCTTGGAATATTCACTATTGTCAATCAAACCGAGGACGCATCATTTTCAATTTTGCTGTGTTTTTTTGTTTTTTTTTTTTGTTTTTTTTGCGTTCTTTGGGGATGCCGTCTATATTACATTAGATGTGAAATATCTTTTCAAAGACAGCCTTGTAATGATTAAGTAATTAGTTTTCAAAACATTACTTTGTTCATGATTTAGTATCTCGTGGCCACGACTTAGCTATCTCGTGGCCACGACATAGTATCTCGTGGCCACGACTTAGTAACTCGTGGCCACGACTTAGTAACTCGTGGCCACGACATAGTATCTCGTGGCCACGACTTAGCTATCTCGTGGCCACGACTTAGTAACTCGTGGCCACGACATAGTATCTCGTGGCCACGAGATAAATAAAAACACACACATGTCACCTTTGTGCCACCGTAAGAAACACAAGATCTTGGCCAAAACATATAAATTTCAGATACGGAAACTAACGAACACAGCCGAATTTTGACACGAGTTACTTTTGTAAATACATGTAAATTATACCAAAGACATAAAATGAGATAAAGACATTGCTCTCATAGTTTATTGAACATTTTATTAGTTCAATGAAAGCTTTAATAGTTCATTAAGAATTTATAGTTCATTGACAGCCTAAATAGTTTATTGGTTATACCATTCAATTTTCATGAAGTCACTTTGTTGCTTCTCCAACAATACATTTTCTAAGAGTAAATGGAGCAGACTTAACGAAGACATATTGTATATCTACGTCAGAAAACCCCGCTCCTTGGATGTGTTTGTCAATCTTTCGATTATAATGACAGCTATACAATAACCAAAGAAATGGAACCAACATTATTCTAATCACCTTACTAAACCACATGTCATTTTCGGAGACATCATGCTCAAGGAATATCAGTTTTCCACCCTAAAAGATAGAACAAAATTATAAATCATATAAAGAATTATCCCGAAATACATATAAAATGTTTAAGAAAGATAATATTATACTTTTGTATGCTGGAAGCTCTATTTATTGGGAATACACATATGGATATTTTGTTGATATTTTTTTTTTTATTTCTAAATATAAACTAAACATTTAAGCTGCCAGTATAAACGAAATAGGGCAATTTTTGCGGTTTTCAGTCATTTTGACGCGTTCTAATTTTTAAACGGGTACCTGCTAAAATGAAATTGGACGTCATAATTTGCTACATCATGTATGAGATTGGACGTCATTCATGTCGTCACGCATGTGTTATTGATCTTTCATACTAGAAATCGCAAATGATTCAAAATATGCTTTTGGAGAAGAAAAGTAAATGTGAGATTATTTTCGTGAGGTACAGTGCACATTTTGGGGACGTGAAAGAACCCAACATCTATAAGTGGTATAACAGGTTCTCTCAGTGACGAGAAAGGGTAAATGAATAACCGCGGAGTGTCTGAAAATTGACGTCATTTACGGAAGAACATATTGGACGCATCAAGAATTATTTTGGTTTATAAACGCAAAACTGTGTCGGAAATTTGGGGAAAATTACAATAGTCATTTAAAGCTCTGCATCGAATCTTTAGGACGAAGAAGAAGTTACCAATGAGAAAGAAAATTAAATAAAATTTAAATATTGCAAAACAATAAATTACTTTTTTTTAAAAACGTTCTTTAACATCAATCAGCTGCGTCCAGACTTCACTAGTTAAAACAAATAAGATACATACTGGCTTGAGAACTCTCATGATTTCATCCAAAGACTTTCCTAAATCGCTAACAACACACATGATAAGTGTGCATATCACTGCGTCGAATGTTTCATTTTCGAACGGCACGTTTTCCGCATACCCTCTTACGAAATGAATCTCCGCTAGCGATGTGTGTGAATTAATTTTATTTTTAACATGCTCTTCGAAAAATGGGTTAGGATCTAAACAAACTAACTTTGAAAGTCGAGGCAGACAATCTACATTTACGGCTGGTCCTGACCCTACATCAAGTATTGTCAAATCCTTATTCATCTTTTTCTTGTGCGACTCCAAAATCTGCGAAAAGTAGTCCTTTTCTTTTGCAAAAGCTTTTAAATGCAATTGCTCGTATTTCTTAATCATCCAGGCATAAAATATCTGAAGAATGTAAAACTTTAGGCCGCTTCTGTAACACCAATAAAATATAATCAAAATTCCACCGACGATTAATGCATTTCCAACTTCAGAAATTTCCATAACTGTTCATTAAAATGTTTACGATTAAGTTAAATAATAATCGATGTAAATGTCATACGCTGTGAGATATGTCTGTATCCAACAATTCGCCAAATGTTACATGTTGTTGTTCTCTATATATCGTCTTTTAAAAACAATAATTGATTTTGATATTATTTTTTTATTGTAATATGTTATTAAAGGTGTATGCTTGTGTTTCACAAAACATAAAGCAAATGAAAACTGTACAATGAAAACGGATTGATATTTTGCACGATCTTACGATATAATAGAAACATTTTAAACGACAAAAAAACCCGTTTCTGAGAAACGTGACCTTGAAATAGATATTTTGCCGGTCATTTCAAGGGCAGATTATATATGTATATTTAATCTCTTTTTTACTATTTGTTTATGGTTTTATTTTAACTTCGATCGGACTACAGAATTTCACGGAGTTCTATCAAACCCTTACAATGTTTCAGTCATCTGCCTTAATAAAGGGACTGATAACACTTGACAGAAATTTGGCATAATTCTAAGTAAAGAAGATAAAATAAACAAACTGCGAACACTATTACTCAATGGGAACTGATTTTTTGCGGTCATTTCAATGAGAGATTACATATATATTTGTACAATCCTTATTTTTTACTATTTGTTAATGTTTTTCATTTCTATTTCAGATCGAACTACAAAATTCCATAGAGCTCCATTAAACCCTCAGTGTTTCCGTCATCTGTTTAAGTAAAGGAACTAAAAACTCGTTTAGAAATTTGGCATAGATATAAGTAAAGAAGATAAAATAAACAAATGAGTAATTATGAATTCTTGCACTACGAGTATAACTCAAAGGGAAGTAAGCTACAATCCTATCAATTATCTCCCCTTGATATTAGCTTTTTTTTTCAAATTCAAAGGCAGACAACTCACAGGCGAGGTCGGTGGCTCACGTTTGTCTTTCGCCTTAAATATATTTTGTTGTCATATTCTAAGATCATTTTAAGTTTAAATTTAAATTCATTTTCACAGTTTTCACCATGTTATGTTTATATAAAACCGTAGCATATGCCTTTAAAAGTAAAATGAGCTGCCTCGTTGACAGATTGTGTGTGAATATATATAGATAAAAGTGCATGTTAAAACAAGAAGGCAGTTATGCATGTATTCTGTTAGCTTTATTTAGGATTCATCATATTATAAGGTATGAAAATGAATCCAAATTAATTTTGCTTATTGTAAGCTTCGCCAAACTCACGGAACTAGTCAAATTGATAATTTTACCATTGTCATTGGAAAGGAAACATAGGATGGAGTCTAATGAAATATTGTTTCAAACAAGGGTTTTTTGTGCAAAAGTTATATGTCTTTTACAGTTATTATATTTGTTTATTGTCCTATATTTGATTTACTTTTACAGGCTGTGTTGTGGTATCCGTTTAATGCTTTATACTCAGTAAATACATCAACGCACAGTGTCATCCTGAATCCTTCTAAGAACTGGGTCAGGGGGACAACCGAATATGGATTACTAGGTGACCCCTGCCATAGAATTTTATTATGAATGGTCTCTCCATCGCGAGAAAAGCAAATGGCGGTTTGCCTCATGTATTGCTTTTCTGGAATGGCATTGCCTCTGACAATATCAAGTTCCGTGGCAGCGTTATTACAAAGACTAAACTGATCTTGAGAAAGATTTCCTTGATATTGTGTTAGCACTTTACAAAATCTTGTCTTTTGTCTTTCAAGATTAGTACAATTACATTGTTTACCTTTGTTATCAGATTTTATTTATTTGTACTCAAACTTGGCCAACACCTAAACCGTATATTCTACGATACTTCCGTGAATATTTAGGAGAAGTATTTCATTTACTAACACAATTTTATGGGAATTAATTCACAACACAAGACGGTCTTGAAAGCATATAAAAACATATTTAATATGTATGCTTATTTTCTTTTCTATTTTTTCTGCTTTCAATTCTTGACATTATTTTGTAAAAAAAAATACTGACCCTGTCAGCCAAAAAAAAAATGAAATAAATAACACCATCATATCAAACAACTATCTTCTTAAGACCGGTTTGCATTCTTTATCTGAAAATACACAAATTGTTAAAATAATTAAAACGCGTTTCAACTGAAAAACTTAAATCTACAATATAATGAATTAAACATTGATAATTTTAGGTCAATAATTATCTAGATAAAAAAATTCTTTTAACGTAATGAAATTGTGATAAAACTTTACAGTATTTTTAAAAGGTCGTTGATTCCACTTGAGTGTCTGAAATAATGCACGGAGTGCAACTGAGACCTGCTTTGCGAAATACCGGATGTGACATTACAACTTCTTTAAATCTCGGGTTCATCTTCACAAATTCACAGTTTAATTTCATGAATTCAGGTTTTCGGCATACAGAATTCGTAAGATGAAATCATGAATTCGTGAAGTTGAAATCGTGAATTTGTGAAGTTGAAATCGTGAATTTGTGAAGTTGAAATCGTGAATTTGTGAAGTTGAAATCGTGAATTTGTGAAGCTGAAATCGTGATTTGATGAAGTTGAAATCGTGATTTGATGAAGTTGAAATTGAGAAGTTTAAAACAGTAATTCGCTGAGTTGAATTCGTTAAGGTTGAAATTGTGAGTTCATGAAGTTGAAATCGTGATTTGATGAAGTTGGAATCGTGAATTTTTGAAGTTGAAATCGGGAAATAGAAATAATGTAATCGTGAATCCCGTAGGTTGAAGATGTGAATTCACGAAGTTAAGATTGTGAATTCAAAGAGGATGAATTCGGGACTTTATTAAATTAAAATGACCCAAACGGTCTTTCGTATTTCATGTAAGTAACAGTTTCGGTGTGACTTAAGGCCTGACGAGAGAATAGGGGGAAAGATACCTGTCTTTTTATGGCTGCTCCATTTAAACTGCTGCTATCGTATTGTGGCTTTTCGATCCAGACTTTCTGGCATGGAATGTTCTGTAAACGTAACAGTATTGCAAAATTATTTTTTTCATGCACAAACAAGAATAAAATTTGGCCATATCGCAATAATAGGATACACACTTTCATTGAAACGATTGACTATCAATATTATCTATTTCGCAATTATACTCACATTTAACCCCCAACCTCTCAAAAACTATCATCCCCTCACCCCTTATCCTACCTTTTTTCCTTTTCGCCCTTTATAAAAAAGTGTATGGATTGAAACAATAAAGGATTCATTTCTTTTTATTTTCAAGACGAAAAAACAGAAATTTTCGGAAATAGCGTTATTCTAAAAAATTAGAGACAAATGAAATGTATGTTTTATATCTTTGACAAGCTTTTTGAATACTTGATAAAACCGCGGTTTCTGATCATAATAAACTGCGCATGTGCGAAATATTACTTCCGTTGGAAAGGATGCTTTTTAAATGTTAAAAGACGTGTATAAACGAACCTGAGCAATGACAAACTTGTATGATCGACATGTCTGATAGTAAAGTTGGTGGGCAAGTTTTCTCATATTTGTATCACTGTAAAATATAAACGAAATAAACAGAGAATTTTGAGATAAACATCGTGTTGTGATGACATACAGGTTATTAAGATTTTAGGACTTGTTTGAGCATTAACAGTGAGGCTCGTGAAAACGAAGAGTAATTCATTTTGAAATATAATTTTGTGTAAGTAAATTGATCAAATATTTCACATTTAGTAAAAGAACTTCAACTCCTGTGGGGGACATCATACATTTTTTGCAGTCTGACAAAGTTGTAAATTGTCGGCTGCTCACGTTAACGTGTTTTTAATATTGCGGTCCGAATTCAAAGTCCATTTCACAAAGTAAGCAGCTTAAAGATTACCACAATTCAAATACTAGTAATAAATACAGTGTAAAATTAAATATATCACGTGATACACATGTTAACTTACCTTATAACCTGTTTATTGTCAGTCATCATAACTCTAATTCTATCTACCATCATATCAACAATGTCAGCTTCCATATCTCGAGCAATCTAAATAAGAAAATAAACATCCACTCAATTTTAAGATAATTAGCATTTCTTGTCTTTCTTTTTTATCACAAGAATTAAAAAAAAAAACGGTTATATATCAAAAACATAGTTTTAAGTTTTTTTTAAATTTAATTCATTCATTCGTTCGTTCGTTCGTACGTTCGTTCGTTCGTTCGTTCGTCCGTCCGTCCGTCCGTCCGTCCGTCCATCCATCCATCCATCCATCCATCCATTCATTCATTCATTCATTCATTTATCCATTAATTCATTCATTTATTTATTCATTCATTCATTCATTCATTCATTCATTCATTCATTCATTTATCCATTAATTCATTCATTTATTTATTTAATTAATTAATTCATTCATTCATTCATTCATTTAGTTAAAAAGAAGTGAGAACATACCTTATTAATTTTCTCTCTTAAGCTTATTTCAGCTAGGAATTTTGTCTCAAACTCTCCGAGAAATTGTTCGTGAACAAGCTTTCTCTTCTCTAGAAATACTTGCATAAGCTACAGAAAAAAAGATAGAATATATGATGATTAGAGTTATTTGATGTTTCTGCAAATGAAATAGAGAGTAATATATAATTAAAAAATTATTTTTGTATTGCTTTAAATGAAACTTATTTTATCATTATACAACCAAGAATATACAAATGTACATGAATACATGAGTATCACCGGAAGTGACGACAATAAATGTCCCCTTAAAGTGATGTTTACAGAATAATTTTCATTTTATAATTGTATAATGTCTAGAAAGACACATACCTTAATGGCAGCGGTTCTTGGTTTCTTTTCATCTTCGTTATATCTAAGAGCGGATTTTTGTGTTTCTAGAGAAAGTTTGCATTCGTCTAGTTTGTCTTTGGATTTCCAACATTTCTATAAACAAACCAATATCAAAATGTTTGAAACAAGAGAAAACATAAATAGAATGAATAATATTCATAGTAATATTTTACACGGAACAAACAAAACAAAGAAAAAAGAACCTTTGAATCTAATTAGTTGCAATTTCTATATAATATTATTATTATATCATTTTCGGTGTATGTTTCCCCGACGACCCCTTTCAATAGAAAACCGTTCATATTTCAAAACGATGGAATTTGGTTATTTCGTTGTATAAAACAGAATGTGTTTTCCTAATGCATGTACTTAATTTTAATATCTCCAAAAATGTATTCAGTTTTATTGCCAATAGTTTTAGCGTCTTTTGAAACAATTCCGTGTGTGTGAAAAAAGAAAAATATCATTTTATATTGATCAGGAGATAATGATTTTCAAAAGAACTTATACCAAAATAATGTTAATTTACCATTCTAGCGTCTCTGAGGGCTAGCAGCGCCTTCTCGTGTCTCTTTATTAACTCTACCAACGTCTGTTTCCGTTCTCTTAACTTGACTTTGGTCTCTGATGAAAATCTATGAAAACAAAAAAAAAAATACTTGAATAAGGACAATTCGAATTCGATTTGTAGACGCATACATTGAGTACAGTGGTGGCAGAATGTTTATAATTACAAATTAGTAGCAATATATTTAGTGCTAAAGAAAGAAAGAAAGAAATAAAGAAAGAAGGCGACATTTCTTACAATGTATATCTGAACTCGTCATTTGTAAGAAGGTTATAATCTGCACGTGATTTCTTGAGGACAGAATTTCTCAAAGTACGGAGGACATTTGTAAGTCTGTTGCCTATATATAGAAAGAGAAGGAAATATAGAAGATAAGAAAGAAAAGTGAAAGAAAAAGAAACAATTACACGAGGGCATATTACAAAACGAGAAATCTGTGTAGCAGACGACATTCACAGACGCTGTAACTGCAGGCGAAAGTATATGAAGCAGAAACCAGTTATCACAAATAAATTGACTAATGAGAAACTGACATTAGATTAAAGGAATAGAGAACAGTAGAGCGATGTATGCTTTGCACTGCCATAGAGCTATGTCATAGCAGACGACATTCTTGAACGCTGTAAATACAGACGACATGATAAAAAGCAGAAACAAGCTATCACGTCTAAGTATATATCGCATTAGACAAATAAATTTACTTGATGAAACAGACATTAGATTAAATGATTACAATGTAGTTCATTTAAATATACATGTATGATTGCTTTGAATGAAAATTATTGGTTTCACAAAAAAAGATGGAATGAAAAAAACATCAGAATTTCACCACTATATATAGTAAAGACGAGTTATGAACAAAGATCGAAGACATTGCACAAAATAATCTTTCATAAATCGAAATAAAAATACAAAAGTTAAAAGAAATTAGACTAACCTCGCACTGTTTTTATCTTTTTTGATACGTGTTCCATGTTTGGAACATATCCCGTTACGGCAGAAAACTTTTCAATGTTTGAAAACCTGAAAAGGAAAACGAAAATAAAAATGAATTGACAGGACTGTTTATAAATGTTTTCTTTTGTTTTGTTTCATTAAAACTTGCATTTTAATATCATGTCATGTACATGTAAAATTGGCCATAGTGTTCATTGTATACGAGTATTAAGCACATTTGTCAAAGATTGAGACAAATGTACAGACTTATCGGGAGTCGAACTCATCTTTGTGTGGTTTCTTAAAAAAATATTGATGATATCTTATTGAAAAGGATCTTTGGGCTTAAAAATACCTTGCTGGATGAATTTTAAAAAGTATTGCTCTGATAGCTAACTATAGCACGAACTCTATATAACCAAAAAGGAAACACATATTTTTATATATTTTCTGTTATTTCAGTGGTGAAAACTATCAGATTTACTGAGTTATTGATGCACAAAGACGCACGTGTGTTTATATAATGTTTCTCATTGACTAGATTTAATCGAAGATCTATAGAGATATATATATAACAAATCAGGCTAAAACGATTGTGTTATATTTAGCAAACTGATATTTAGCAAATTAGCATAATATAATAATTGATAGGACTTTGTTATCTTTATGCCACAGCAAGATTAAATCTATTTAATAACCCTTTAATATACAAGCAGATAGCCTAGTCAATTATTTATATAAAATTGTACATTTTTTCACAAATAAAAGTAAATATATTTACATTTCCATATCTTTTGTCAACGTAGACACTTTAGGAATCAATATCGTCTCCATGTCCATGATAAAATCGATGAATTTCCGATAAAAATTCGCTGATGAAGTTGTGTGTATGCAATCGCTTAGTTGATGCTAACGCTACTGTAACGTCGCTTAGAAACGACGTCAACGTTTCATTAATAACGTTCAAACTCTCGCAAAACGGGAAATTAAATTTCATCGTTTTAGCGTAATAAAACCGGTAGAAATTGTTAATATTTTAAGTATTTGTTTTTAAATAAGACTTAATCAATTAAGGGAGTACAGAGATATTGTGTGTCTTAAAAATAAAATTAAATAAAACCAAAAAACAAAAATGCCGCATAACGGAACTGACGTCATAATGACATGACGTTTAAATTGCCTATCGGGATATCATAATTGTAAACGGTGCGCCATTATTTTTCAAAACTTGAGAACATTAAACATATGAATCTTGTTAACGTATACTTGCAAGATATAGAGGATAATATGAAAAAGGCAAAGCTTCAAAGCGAGCTAGATTTTCTTTTACCGTAAAATAGTTTAAAATAATCGTTCATTTTTATTTTACATTTTCCGTTTTAATATTGTCATTCAGTATTTTATACACTGCTTCAGTTTATTCTGGCTCCCCCTTTATATAATGGTTCATAATTATACAAGTAAAATGGTTACCTGCGGGTAACATTTTTAAAAATATAAAGATATTTCATTTAACTATTTTAAACATTTATTGGGGGGGGGGGGAATAAACGTTTGTTGACAATAATAAGCTCTCTGGAGACTTGTGGCCGTTGAAGACCGGAGACCGGAGAAAGTCGAAAATAAAACAATTATTTCTTTTTAAGAAAATGATTAAATACCATGGTATGAATAATTCCATGTAAAAAAGGGGAAACACACACGTGCACGCAGAAAATATCACTATTTATTATGGCAGCTGCCACTAAGAATGTTTTAATTTTGTAGATATTTCACTGTAAACAATTTATTGTTTACACATGTAGATATTAAAGAAACATTGATAATTTTCAAATACATCATGCCAGTTTTTTCACCTTAAATGGTATAATAATTATAGTAAATTAGAAATATCACGTAATAGTTTTATGTTCTTAATTAGGTGTATTTCGGACTAATTCCCTAGAGGTAAATCCGTAACCTACCGGGCAAACGGTTTCGAAAAGGTCAATTAACCAATCATGTACTGTTCACAGATCACATGCTCCTCCATGTACCGAAAATAGGTCACGTGCTCCTCCATGCCTCAAAAATTAAACGCGTACCAATACCCTGCAGGCTTCGATCCGCAGGGAATAAGTGCGCAGGACACCAGTGTACGCTTCCGTTTTAAATCAGAGTACATCGTTATCTTGTAATTCGAAAAGTTGCGATGTGTCGGTACTTCGTACGAAAGTTTTCAAAACCATCACTAAGCAGGTACTCGCGTTACCTTAAAGCTCGCTTTGCGAGCAGGCCCTTCGGGCCAGCTCGTCGAGCTCGCTATTAAAATAAAATGAGTGTAAGTTCAATACTGAATTTATTGAACGAGTTGAATAAAATTATATCATGCAAACCTCAGGCGAGTTCAATAAATTCAGTTATGAACTAATATAATATTCTATTTATCACATAGTCAAAATAAGGCCGGTTTAAAGTAAAAAAAAAAAGTGGCCGTGCAATACCATTTTTATGGAGTCGCAAAATCGGCACGTGTATGTGATAAAGAATATACACGTGATATACGTTCATGAAACATGTTGTTAGATCTACGTTATATAAGCAATTTTGAAAATTAATTTTTTAAAGAAAACAGGCTCATTATGATGGCCATATAATTGTTGTACATTTAATATAAAAATCTTAAATGAAATATACTTCTATATGCTCGCATAATATATTTTTATTCAACTGTTCAATAAATTCAGTATTAAACTAAAACTCACTCAATATCCTCTATACATTTTTTATAATGCCTGCTTATTATTAAGCCAGTTTTACACACCACTTACTGACAGATCCAAAATACGTAAATCAACAAGGTACATTGTTCTAATTACCAGTTTTCATATACATGTTTATTATATACTTACAAATGAAATATTGAGAAATATTGATGAAATAAAATGCGTATTTTCATTTTCCGTATTTTCACTGTAAAAATTTTATTTTTCACTGCAGTGAAACATATTTTCCGTATTTTCACTGGTGTCTTGCCGGACTACTTTCTTTTAAATTCTGCCAGTACACAAAATTTGAGGGAAAGTCTTTCAAATTTTAATGTCAAAAAAGAGAAAAATGTATATATAATAAACAGAAAATTCAAGTTTTTTCTATAAATACATGATTTATTTTCATCTTGTGGCATGAAAATAACCATATTTCACTCGTGGCTACCGCCACTCATGAAATATTTATTTTCATACCACTTGATGAAAATTATAGACAAAACTTGAATATCCTCTATATATAATAATGTAGCCAGTACAATAACTAAGACTTATATGTAGCAGCCATCATCTCGTGGAAAAGAAATACATTGTAATTATCTTTTTTTAACTCGAGACAAGCTTCTTAAAAAAAGGTTCAGCGGAATAGTGGCCTGGTGACAAAAGTGTCTGCTTCTCAACTCGGGGATTGTGAATTTGAGACCAGTCACTGGGCTCATGATGCCACCAATCATAAACCAAATTTTCAAGGAGTATATACTTTCTGACAAAGAAACTTAATGTTTACTTCCCCATATAAAAACAACATTTGATTTTTATATCAAATTTAATGTACTCTTAAACAAGTTAAATACACTATCAAATATACACTCTATTCTACAAAAAATGAACTTTCATCAAGAAAATATAGTAAAATAGATCAAAACAACATACTAACTAATATTTTGATTTAAAAACACAACAGTGCTTACTTTAAAAACAGTGCTAGGAAGTGAAAAAAAATACAGGTAACAGTTGTTTCTATGGGTTTTTCACCAGATCTTTCAATATTATGCACTTTTTACAATGGCTACAATATTAAAGACATATTCAGATAACCTGTTTCAAAAGTTTGGGATTTTTAAACTTCCCATGGGAAACATAATTAGTTTGTGTCCGTCTGTACAGTTTTCTTTATGTCATTATCTAGAACTTTCAATTTGTATACTGTATAAAGGTATAAATGAAATGATTAAAATATTTCATAAATAGTTAAAAATCATAGTAGACTTAAATAATAACAATAAACAATTACATGTTATTGTATTTTTATCAAAAACAAGTAATGTTATCACAGTATATCAATAAAATAATAATTCCATCCATGATTTGCAATAAATTATACTCCAACACGTTTTTATGAATTTAAATATTAGGTGTATAAGTTATAACTTACACCTTAATTTAAACACACATTTCAGAATATCTTTTAATAATGTCATTATCATTTATTCTTTAATAAAAACAACCAGTAAGAAACAAGATTTATGAATAATGGAATAATATGTTAATGCATCACAGGTAAATACATGTATTTAATTATATTAAAAAAAAGTTGTTTTCCCAAGTTTTATCACTACAGTAAAAACTTTTTAATATATCATATCAACAGCATTGCATAAAACTTGTCAAACAAGTTTAATTTACAGCACTTTTGTGCTATATGATATAATCAAATACAATAATGTACAATATCTTTTTTTTTTAAATGGTTTCATAATCTCATAAGTTAGTGAAATAGTTAATGCACACACCATGATAAACTTGATGAGCCAAAGTTCAAAGGTTATGTTAAACAATATAATAAAAAAAGATTTGAGGACTAGAACCAGTCTTCAAATACAAGCATCTGATTGGCTCAAACTGACATTAGATTTGAAATGGACCAATGGCAGTGCTTTATTTTTAGACTGGTTTCCAATCTTAGCTTTGGTTTGCCATATAATACATACATGTATATTGCTTGAAATTTCATATATAACTGTAACTATTGAATAACAATCATTCAAACATTATCTTTATCATGCATGAAATGGCATATACTAAATACAGATATATATTTACTTGTTATCCTCCTTAGCCTTGCATGTTGGAAAAATTAGTGTCTGCTCAAAATGCTGCTTGACTAAATTTTTAATACTATCCAATTTTTAAGAAACAAAAAAAGGTGGGTCACACAGTTTGGTAACTGACAAGAAGCTAAAGTACTTGCTTTTAGGTGCTGGTCTGGTATCAAGCTGTAGGCAAAGACTATTGTATGTATATGAGAGTCAATACACCAGTTAAGTCACAAAAAAAAGCAGATTCCGCTGTAAAAAGTGGTGATAATTTATCTCCATGCAATTTCCATGGAGTATTAGCCAAAGATATGAATTTTAAGCCAAAAGTAGGTCAATGAGAACCTTTATGAATGTAAGTAACCTGAGGAGACTGTTGAGAAACATTCAGAAGACTAAGGGTTTATCATATATAGTCATGGAATTTCAATAAATAATTACTTATATGTATATGTAAGTTTCAAAACAGACAAAAATATCTTATATAAATAAAAATATTATAATTTCACTTTACATATCAATAGTGAAAAATGTGAGATAATCAATCGGCAATTATTTATAATGTTACAAATCATCATGAAATCATCAAAAATTAATTAAGTGATTTTAATCATTCAGTAATTAATTGTTTGAGTGATTTGATTTTTTTAAAGTTTACCCTTTTCTTTCTATAAATACTTTTTTCAACTTAATGAATATTCAAAATGGTACACATTACAAATAAAAATGAATATGTAAATGAGATACAACAAATTTTCTGAATATTTAAGACGAAACCAATGTCTATACTGTTGCCTACTGAATTTAAAGCAGATTGTAACTGAAATTTCTAACATCATCTATAAAGAATAGGCAGTCCCAAGTCCATTTTCAACTATTTAGCATTGGTAAAGCTTATAGGTTAGAACAATAGAAAGTTCTTAAGTCACTGTCCGTAGAACTGTTTTTCATGAATATTAATTATGCGTCTAATGGTGATGGTTTATGATAATGATGATTACATTTTTACTCGAGGACGAGTTACGATGGATCAACCGTTGAGGTTTTTATGGTGTGGTCTGTCTTGTGTCCCGATTCGCTTCTTTGCAAGAGGGTTACCCTCATCTGGTTTATTTAAAGCATGAAATTTCCATGCAGTTGCAAACATATCAACCTGAAATGACACAAAAAAAACAAGCATTTGATAGTATTGCGGGCAATACAGTAGTCCCCTACCGGTCCCTCAAAAAGTTCTTTAATTGTCATACACTCCTGTGTATTGCCATTTATAATGAATTTGAGGATGAAGTCTGTATTTGAAAATATCAACCACAAAACATAATAAAATAAGTTTGTCTATATCACAGTAATGTGTTAAGTTTCCATGCTTAGTAAGGAAATTATGTTTATACAACCTTGTCATATTATTACGATGTGGGATTTTAAAGTAAATCCTATAAGGAATGAAGAAGTTGGAGTGAAAATACCAGTTTTCTCGAAAAAAATCAAAGTTCAAGGGGGACATAATTCTGGAAATAGTCTTGCTAGAGTATTTAACCTTCTCAAAAATGTCGAGTGATAATAAGAAACATATATATGAAGTTTGAAGTAGATACATTAGGAAATAAAGAAGTTATTTAAAAAAGACAACATTTTTTCCCCTAAAAAATCTAAGTTCAAGGGAGGTAATACTGATATTTTTTGTGCTAGAGTTATAAACCTTGTCACATATGATGTGGTTGATGACCAGAAACTTATATTTAAAGTTTGAAGTAAACACCTTAAGAAATAAAGAACATATAGTGAAAAAAGCTGAAAAATTTAAATCAGAAATCTTGAAATTCAGGCTATTTGTTGCCATAGCAACCAGAATTTTCAACATAGGAAGAAAAGAAAAATATGTGCATAATCTCCAGACTGCCATCTACCCATATTTCAAGTTTCATAAAAATATTTTCAGTACTTTTTGAGTTATCACTGGATCCAGTTTATGTGTTAAATTTGCCATATTTTCAGACTATTTGTTGCCATAGCAACCAGAATTTTCAACATAGGAAGAAAAAAAAAAGACGTGCATAATCTCCATACTGCCATCTATCCATATATCAAGTTTCATAAAAATATTTTCAGTACTTTTTGCGTTATCGCGGGATCCAGTTTTGTGGACGGACGGACTGACGGACTGACAGACAGACGGACAGACGGACGGAGGGTAAACCTAAAGTCCCCTCAGGTTAAACCGGTAGGGGACTAAAAACCACTGATATTGCTTTTCATATAGAAATGTTATTATAGGTGCCTTCAAAATGGAAGATTGTGGAAGATGCCAATCTGTACATTAATAATGCATGCATTATGTACATTAATTGAGGCATCTGCACATTAATTAAGGCATCTAGACCATAATAAATCAACCATTGGTACATTTATTATTAAATAAAGGCATTTGAACTTTCATTAAGGTATCATTCCATTAACTCAGGTATCTGTATGCATGTTTTAATTAAGGCAATCTGTTCAATAATTATTCAGATATCTATACATTAAGCAAATAAATCATCTGTACATTGATTAAGGCAACTGCATATATAATAAAGGCTGCAGCTGTACATTATATAATAAATAAGAAATCAGTGTATTCATTAAGGCATCTGTAAAGTAATTTAGTCATCTGAACATTTATTTTAGCATCTATGCATTAATTACATTTAGGCATCTGTATATTAATTATGGAATCTGTACATTAATTAAGAAATCTGTAGATTAGTTAATGCACAGGTACAAATCTGATCTGAATACAAATTAGTGCCAAGCCATATTCAAAGGCAGTGACAGTTTAATAAAACTCAATCATTAAGGCCCAAATAAAACTTTATGAGATCATTACATCACTGACACTTTTTTTACAAGATAACTTACATTATTCAACTTAAATACACATTTTTTTTTCAGTGACCATAATACCCAACTTTTTGGGGTCAAAACAGAATATATAAGATTTCACTATAATAAAAAAAAACATATCTCCAAAATTTCCTAAATATCTTTAATATGAATTTAAGGCAGTATCTTTTATAAACTTCATGTGTAAAAGGTCTTATCTTTTTACAATTACATCATTCAAACAGATTCTCAGTTGTCGTGATAGGAGTTGAGCATTATCTTAATCAAAAGTAACTTAAAACAAGTAAATTTTATATAATAAACTTACTGTCACAATATTGTCTTTTTTGTTCTCTTTTTCAATTTTGGAGATTTCATCTGGGGTAAGAATTGGAAGCCTGACCCACTGTATAACATTTTTAGCTACATCTGCCACTGGTCTTCCAAGGACAACCTGTAATGTAAAAGAAAATTATGGCTCGGAGGTTAAACAAACAAAGTTGTCAAGTAGACTATATGTACGTGAATGATATAGTTATTAAAAGGGGAAATTTAAACATTCCAATACATAAAGTGTCTGTGAAAGTTTAAATACAGTACAATTGTTTGAAGACATTCTCTCTATTGTCCTAACGAAGTACAGATGTTTAAGATTTAGATTTGTGCATTTCTTCTCTATCTTTACAAATAAAATGTAAATATTATTGTGCAAAAAGAAAAAGAGTATAGACATAAATCAGGGCAACAAAAGTTTTGTTTTACCAAAGGACCATAGGCAAGCATTACCCATTTTGCGATCTGATAAGATTTAAATTGCAGTGGTGACCTGAAGTGTCTCCAACCAACGTACAAATATTTCTGATAATAAAACAGCAACAAATGAAATACACCCAAAATATTCATCACAAGAAACTACTAGATTCTTAAATAACATAAAACAAATGTTCACACAATTTAAAAGCACAGAGATGCTTACTGAATTAACTGCAGCCCATTCCTTGATGTATTTAATAATTTCAGCTTCATCCATATTAAGACCATCGACTTTGAGTATCTCGGACAAGGCGTCCTCAGAGAGTTCCTGGAATGCTTTTGACTTAAACACACTCTGCAAATAATAAGATACAAATGTTATTTAAAATTTAGCATATAATTGCTGTCTATAAATTAAGACTCACTATAAGCATTTTTGTATTGCTTGAAAATTTTGTTTAAAGGCAAACATTATGCCTCAGAAACAAAATAATTATTTCCATTTATAACATGGAAGTTCTATCAAATTTGAAATAATGATTTAATAAGAAGCAAAGTCAGATCTTATCTCATATAAGAAGAAGTGTGCGCTGTAGAAATCGCTCGTAAAATGTAAACAAAGTAGTACTTTGACCTTCCATACAAAGTACTAACTCATTGTAAATATTACGTATTGCCAAACAATGCAACAGAAACAAAAGATTGTTCATTTGCGAATAAATATTTTTTTTACCTTATAATACAGAACACAATTTTTTTTTAGCTTTTTGAGGAATAAATGAACGCCATAAACCTTGAGACTAATAGGCCTTTAAAAAAAATACAGGCATTAATGTCATCTGAGTTGGACTAAATTTCTGAATTTCTCTTATTATAAAGTTAAAGATCGTTACACAAACTTACCTTGGAAAACTAAAGTATGATCATGTATACCATGTAACAAAACTTTCTGAAAGAACTATGAAGTGTTTCCTGCTGTCAGAACTCACAAAATTGGTATATTTTTTTAAATACCAGAGTCCAATTATTTTCCTCCACACATTTCAAAAGATTGCAGGATACATGCTACAAAAATTGATGCTAATTGTTCCACTTATATTACAAAGTACAAGTATACAGTAAATATATAAACTTACCACTTTAATTAGAAAACGTATGATTTAAAGGTACATGTAGAGGATAAAAAATATTCTTTTCCGCAATTTCAAATTAAAATTATAATAGAAATGTGTCAGTGTTTTGACAGTTTAAGTCAAAAGAATGGATAACATGTCAGTGATTCAGACAAACAAAGAAGCAAATCTATGTCCTGACCCACCTCCTTCGTAGTTGGGGGGAGAAAAATACACAAAAGAATAGAATAAATCATACTTCAATGTTAGATATATCTGTCTTGTATGAAATACATGGTATTGAAGTGGGATGAAATATCTACGAATAATGGGAAATAATTAAGTCTTTATCAGAAAACAAGTCAATGTTAACTTTTAAAGATATAACAAATGTTGGACTAACAAGAAGGAAAAGAAAATGGAAACTTTAAATTTAAACAAGCTTAAAGAAACTTATTTTTTCATTACTCAAGTGGCATGTGGTACTTTTAAAGTGAATACCCAAATGTAATGCTGTTGTTTACTTTTCATGGTATAAATACCTAACACTTCTTTTATAAATGGGGGAAAAATGACAGCAAAACTGCTAGTAACTTTTAATGATATAAAAATAGACTTACAACAAGTTTTTGCAATCAGCCTTGATAAGGTTACAGGAAACTATTAGCCAAATTTTACCAAGAAATTAAATTAAACAGTATTGTTGCTTGATTTTAGTTTCAAGCGGACTTTTCAGAACAGTCTTACCTCTGTATGCGTTCAATGTATGATTAACATTTTTTCTTTCAAAGCTCTTCTTGGCCGTAGTTACTGCCGCTTGCATACAATCACAGCATTCTGTACATAACTGAGATTTTTCTCCAAATATTCCAGCATAATGAAACATCCATAAACTAATCAACTATTTCAGTCTCTGATCTTTAAACATTTGAGCCTGCTACATTTTTTCACAATTAGGTTGCTTTTACATACAGAAACTTCATATGTCTCATAATGTTAAGTATATATTTATTTATCAGAAAAATTTAGTTTTTTTTCTATAGGCTGACTGTGTTTTCAATGCATCAATCACCTTGTGTAGTGCAGTTGAATGGGTTCACTCCTAATTAATAATATAAGGACTTACCTGTTTCGCACTAATGTGTGACATAATACATCTTTTTTAAAAACATATCGCACAAGCTTTAAAATGCATACCATAAAATTAGCAAATTGTTTTAATCAACATTTAAAGACTAACTAAATTACAGCTTTAAAGTTACATATTAAAAATGGAAAAAATGAAAATTTTATTAATATATACCCTTCGTAATCTCAAAGTCCATATTCAGGGCTGTTGCAGAACCTCTATTGCCTTAAAAATATATATATAATAACATAAAACCAAGAATATCACATAAAGCAAGAGAGACAGGTTACATTTATGTTTATACACATGTACATTTACATTTTAGTATTAATACTTACAGGTAAAGTCAAATCTATGAATTTTACAAAATATGTTTCTAAGTGAAATGTTCAAATATTTTTTTATTGTAGAAAGTTGAATAGACATGATAATTGGATTAAACTCATACAGGATTGGAGCAGATACTTCTAAAGAATCTTGCAGAAATCATCATTGATCACAAAATACGAACAAATATCCCTTTTATTCGCCGATTTTTAATTTTCATTCATTATCATACATAATCGGTGGTAAAAAAGATGAATTAGACCCTGTTAAAGTTCATTGCATTGGGTAAAAAGGCAAGATTTCAGCATTTTATGATTCAAGCACCTTGCCGGTATATACCCGAAAATACAGGTGTGTGCTCCATCCCTTTTTAAGTCTCACTCATGATAATTAAGTATTATGTAGTAGTTTTAATCCTTTAACTAATGTAGTTGACTTAAGAACATACTGTATTAGCAGATACTTAGAGGCTCTGTGATAATAAGTTTTAATCATTTTTGGTACTAAACTTCTGTGACTATATAATGGAAAGATCCAGAGTTGGAAACATGCTCACATTAATTAAAAAAATCAAAAGATTAAAGATGAAATTATTTCATTATTATAAATCGCAAATAAAATGCTACTAACAGTGAAATTTGTATTTATAGTGTACTACAGAAAAAAATAGTTTCACTTACAATTTTTGGCGTAAGAGTTACACCAATTTGGTGTAGATAAACTCTAGCATTGCTGTAAAAAATGTCCGCATTCATGTCAGAAAGTACAAAAAGGAGTTTCTTTATCTATTGTGCCATTTCTTGTTGTGTTTGCTCTGCAAACGTCGCCTTGAAAACAGCACATCTTGAGGACAGAATACATCTATGAGCATACACAGCCTTCTGTTTTGTCCAATCGAAAAACTTGACCGTCACTGAAAAGAAAAATAATAATTCAAACATATTACATATCAACTTAATAGAATAACGGATAAGAAAAAAGAAAAAGTTGAACAACAGATTTCTTAATTTTTAGACAGCAAACATTTGAATATTCTCATATGCTTGATAGTGGAACAAGCCTAGCTGCACGACCAACCCGTGGATGGAAATTCTGAATCAAAAACCGCAACATATGACAGATATTATATTCCTGTTATTGCTAGTTATCACTCCTGTTACAACTTCCTTATTTGGGCAAAGGACCGTGTAGAAAAATGCAGATTGTGTTTGGAATTGGAAAAAGACATATTGCTGCGATCAAAAACATAAATTGATGTTTCTATGACAATTTTTAAAATAAGTCTTATTTGTTGATTGTTATGTTTGTTTCATTTTACAACCTTTTACCAACATATTTCAGTCATATAAGGCGGGTAAAATTTAGTTTCCTTAGACAATCGTTCCTGGAGAGTGACTCTAAGGTTCAACTGACGCTCAGGCGCATGAAATGTATCTGAACTAAGATTAAAGGTTTTTAAATAGAAAATTAAAGCAAATGAACTTTGCCACTAGAAGGAAAGACAAAGAAAGAATTCATTAAATTCAACTTTTCACATTTCCCTTTCTATAACATTTTGTTAAAACATAATTTTGTAGAAACACTAAGGTTCTTATCCAAATATATTGATCAAACTTGTTCTTTAATACAGTGCAATCAAAACTAAATAGTAATTGTCTGAACCTGGTTGTAATGGGCTAGCTAGGGATTATCAAAATGGCAAATGGTGTTTTTATATTGGAATTTTCCAAACTATTAACTTTTTTTTGGAAAACTACCTGTGCTCTTTAATTATTAACCAATTTCTTCATGTTGGAAAGCAAAACTCCAATATAATCGCCTTTTCATCACTTTTCTCGTTTGCCATCTTGTCTTATAGTTTCTTCTAGTTAATTGACAAGATAATTGAATCTCCTTGTGAACTAATTGTCAATTAGCGTAGCGTCCGGTTGTCAAGCACCTGATACTGAACTTCCGGTATAAGCAAGGGAGTTAAATTTCTGAAACGCACTAAATATTTTCCTTCCAATAAAATATCTATCTGATAAAAACCCATTCGCTAGGAACGTATAGTAGAACCGTATTATACAAGATTATAAACAAGTAGCCCAATTTAATTCGGCGTTAACGGTTTGAGCCCATTTTTACAAACTTTTTTTTTTCTTAATGGAAAAAAGGACATCGCCCGTCCAAAAATTAATCTCGATGTCCTCTTTGGAACAAAGTCTAATAGTTGGACGAATAAACAAGTACAACAAAAGCAAAAATTTATTTTATTTATTTATTTTATTTAACATTTTAGGAACAATAGCACATGATACAAAAATATAAAATCAATACAGTTAGAGATAACATATATATAATCAATTAAATAAAAATGAGAAATCATAAAATTTGCATACAAGAGCACACTTTTTGTCATAAAAATAAAATAAGAGGTATATGCACCTATGGATAGCCCATTAAGTCTAAATGCTTATTTCCAATGGTCCATAGAAATAAAACAAACAACATAATTTTAACCCTTTCCCCCCTAAAGAAAAAAAACAACAAAAAAACGAACAAGATAAAAAACTAAATAAACTTTGGTTCAAAAATTTTGGTTGAAAAAAGGAAAATATATTTATAAAAAGTATGCCCTTTTTTAAAATAAGCCTAGTATTACTATCACAGAAATTTTTGAGACAGTGCCTAAACACATTAGTTTGTACAATTATATATCTTCTGAAAGACTTTTATAACTTTCTAAAGTAGGTACTTTTTAACAGATTTTTTTGTATTGCACAAAATTATAAATGGATTTTTATATACTCTGGCAGATCATTCCCATCTTTATTCCATTATAATAAAAAGGTCCTGTTTCATCACAGAATTACACTGGGGGACAATAAAATTAAAATTGCTTGATCAGTGTTGTAAAATCTTGCATCAGCAACATCTAAAGTCCCGGCTCTAAGGATGATGGACTCTTTTGTTAAAAATCTTATACATATGATTGAGTCTTACTGTTTGACTCTGTTTTCCTAACATTTAACCAATTAAAATTTTTTCAAACTCATACACTGTTACAGGAAAGTTCTGGGCGTTAAGTTTTGGACAAATCTTAATACCTTATTCTGAGTAATTTGTAACTTTCTTTTCAAAAATGTTTTGAATAAACCTTCATCAAGAGGAACCAAAGTAGTCAAAATGCACACTGAATCAGGGCTGAACATAAACAGCTGTTTTGTTTTAGTATTCTAAAAGTCCTGCTCTGCCTGTATAAAAAATTGAGCTTGGCATTCACTTTAAGAAATAATGTTATTAAAAATATTTCCCCCAATATCACTATTGATATATCGCCAAGATACTTGAAGACTAAATTAGTTACCCTTATGCTATGACCATGTACATGTAACAGTAAATTGTTCTTGCTTTTGTAATTTTCTTTTGGGGCCAAACAGCATACATTTGTCTTACCCAAGGTGGAGTGACAGCTTTATTGGTCTACAAGCCATTCTGAACAGTTTCTAGGCTGTCCAAGTTTTTCTGTCTGAAATTCGGGTCTTTATGTGAGAATAAAATAGTGTGTCATCTCTGCATACCACGTATTAACTGCAATCATATATCAATACTTAATAATCCATATCATTTACGTAGCAACAAGAAAAAAAGCAACCGGCCCTAGAATACTACTTGGGGGACGCCACAGGTCACACTGGTTTTGATTTAAAGAGTAAGTATTTCCTATATTAACAAATTTGTGGAACCTTCTGAAATAAGATATGAAATCTGAACCAGGAATAGACTGAACAACCATTAATTCTAACTTTCCACTAAGAATATCATGGTCTACGGTGTCAAACGGCTTTTTGAGTCAGATCATCACCATCCTGTGTAATAACCCTTTACTAGTATTAATTTCTTATAACATCTTGTAAGTGAAGTGAGAGAGATATCTTAAGAATAACACCTTCTAAAACCCAGACTAAAGTCAGCATAGCTTTTGGAAACCAAAAATGTTTCAAGTTGAACAATAAGCCGTTTCTCTAAAATTTTTGACAAAACTACACTTAAAAATACTGACAGGCCTATAATTACGAACTTCTAGAACACTAATTTTCTTTTGTAAAGTGGTTTTTAACTCTAGCCAACTTTTCAATTTCATCAGGTACTTTACTCTTCAGAAAAAGATTGATTATACAAGTAAGTAATTGGGTATTTTCAAAAACACTAGAACCACCCCTTCAAAAATCGCAGGAATACCATCTATCCTGTGCTTTTACTAAAACATTTAAGTGCATAGTTTACTAAAAACAAAATTTTCAGATACATGTTTGTGATTAAAAATATTACTTCGTTTCTTTTCTATAAAAATTGAAAGCTTTTTCAGACCCTAAATCATACAATTTTTACTTGAAGGTAAATTTCTCAATACAAGTTAGAAGCAAACACCTTGTAAAAAAATCGTTAAAAATAATTTTGGAAACAAGTATGCAGCCGTCAATGGCAAGTTTTCCCATTAATGATAATACAATATTTGAAGATTTTCTTCTTGTCATTTTTATATCCAAATCTTTAAGTTTTGCCAGAGTTTGCTAGGATTAAATTTGTTTTCCTCTATTTTGTTAGTAAAATATTCCGACTTAGCAGTCTTTATATCTCTTTTGAATTTGATTCCTTAACTTACAAAAAATCTTATAATCTCTCTTTCAACCATAACTTTTTTGTATGTATATAATATACGAGTCTCTTTGTTTGATACTATCTAGTATTTCGGAGTTAAATCCAAGGCTCTGACTGTTACGTAGTCTTATCTTCCCTTTACTGGGGCCAACAGAGTCTAAAACACTAGTAAACACATTTTAAAAAGAAATCCATGGCAAGTATTAACATCAGTAGAGTAAAAAACAAGTACTCCAGTCAGCATTTGTTTCAATCTGGAAATAAAATCTGTTTTCATCATAATTTTATGGTAGATTAAAACGGGCTTATGTTTATTGTAGGTAATAATACGCCAAAAGTTTCTTTATTCATATTGTTTAACAATATGGTGGGTGAATCCGGGAACCGCCCTTAGAAACGTCATTTTTCGTCAAAAATGTAAACTTCTTACAAGATCTCACGGGAGGGTCGTAAAAATGTCAGAGATGAGAAACATAAGACATATCTAGACTCGGCCCGGTGAATTTTCGTACTACATGTATTTGTTCTATAGTAAATCAGTCCACATTTGAGGCTTAAATTTGATCCAACTGTTTCTTGATGAAATTATATACTGTCTTCAACTTTAAACATTAACACATATCTAAGTCCAATGAGGGCCCAAAATATGATAGGTTAGCCATCTACTTTTTTTCAGAAAAATCTTTCATTCTGTTGTAACACTGTTTAAGATTCCCACCATTTAAAACTCCCTGACAGCTGGTAGGGTAGTGAACTCTTTAATCCTTCGAACAATGAGTTCCGCGAGAAATACACAAAAAACAACTTTTAAAGTCATCAAATAACACAAAAAACTAACACACAATGGCAATAAAATACAACTTAAAATTTGACCAATCTAACTTTGAGATGAATTAAATTGGGCCCACTTCGGGGTTTGGTCTGAATCCGTACCCGGGTTGAGACCTTTAGTGGAGAACAATTTTCTGTTGCACTGTCAATATTTATTGCATCGATACAATTTGATTGAACGAATTATTTCTTAAATATTAATAACATTTACAGTTCGCACAAATGAATCGCCTCTATTTTGTTTAAATTGTGTCGAAATATTTTACGCATAACAGTGCTGAAACTCAACTTGTAAATTTATACGTTAAACTTGAGGCCGATTTAATGGAACTCCGATATTTACATAAATGTACTCGATTTAATGACGGGGCTAATTGTAAGTCGTTATAAGTTATATGCAGAAATTTAAGAAACTAATTTTTCTCGCTAAAATTTCTCGCTTCACTTCATTAATCGCTCGAAATTAATTCTTAAAACTCTTGTATATAACTTAAAACCTTACTTATAGAATCAATTTAAGGCTTTTAAATTTAATTTTTCCATATTGCCACTCGAAATGTTTTTTACGATGTTTTTTTTAAATATTTTTCATGTGAAAGGAAATAAATAAAAGGCGACCTCTTATGATTGTGGGATTTAAAATCTAAGTCCTCAGATCAAATTTACGTTTTAACTGTGTCGCTCATAGTTTTACTGACATTTTCATTCCAAAATATCATAACAGTTAATTTGTCGGCAAAATCAGGAAATGATAATGTTTTCAGTCATTTTCACATTCTTAACATTAGTCGCCAAAGAACTATATTTTCGATACTTTCTGATACAATGTTAAGTTTGGTTTACAAGTCTTAAATCCAACAGAAACAAAGGTGGAAAAAGTGAAATGTGCCTTTACTATTTGTGTCATCTGGAAAGTGAACTTTTTAAGACTGATGAGTGACATAACAAACAAAGACTGATAAATAATTGGTTAGATGGGATAAACTTTCTTGTTGCAGATTGAAATGAAATTTTATTTACTTGAATTTGCTCGCAATCTTGCTTTTGTAAAGTTCTCCACAAAATCGGTTTGCATACTACAACATTTTTGTTCCACAAGCAATATGCAGATATCCCAACACATCTGCACCACTTTATATTTTATTAGAATGATTTTCCTGATAAATATTTTATCAGTCATGTACTTTTGCGAAATATCCAGTAGTATTTTTCCTTTCAACTACCAGAGACGTGCACTTACCGTCTCTGCCACTAACTGAACTGTAGTTTCTGAAAAAAATTAACAAAAGGAAATACATTTAAAAAGAGCACTGAATGCGGCGTTAACGGTCAATGCAAAGGCAACCAACTAGCTATCAATAAAATATAATACAATGTAATACAAACTTTAAAAGGGGATAAACTTTCAAAAGTGGCATGCATTGTTTTCCAAAAGAATATTCCCATTGCAATTTACTTTTTGGTTGGAAAAGAACTCAGAATCAAAAGTTGAATAGCTTTTTTATAGTTTTGAAACGGACCGACATTAGCAAAACAATATACCCGTCTTCTTCGAAGAGGGGGGGGGGGCATAAATATATATAATAGTGAGAGTGTAAAATGTTATAAAAACTTGTTTTATGGGCATTTTATAGTCCTTAAATTTCTCATGCTTAATTTTATTGGTGTTCAAAGTTTAATATCTAAACAAATTTTTGCATAAGAAGTAGAGTGAAGGGGTTCTCAACTGTGGGGGTTTTTAACCTTCTTTATTATATTTGTGATAAGACTATGTATGCAAGAGTAATGGATAGTGGATTCGTGTAACCATAAATGTGTAATATGTGAATTGGTGAGAGCCTAATTTCTTCAGAAAATCATTATAAGTATATTTTTTATACATGTTCGTCGGTGCATGTTTATTATCGAAATAAATATTCAGTGTGTCAGTGAGTGCCTACTGCCTATAAAGGACTTAAAGTTTGTTTATTTATTATGAAATTAGATAATAAATATAATTATGTTGGCTGAATGAAATGAAGTTTTTCACATACAATAACATTTGATACTTAGATACTTAATATTTGATGCAGACTTCGGTATAATGTTTTCTGAATGGTATTAAATATGGAAAGCCGTGAACTGTCTTATGCTGATCATAACTGTTTGCTAATTTGTGAAACGATGATATTACTTTGTCGTGTGAGCATGTTAACATGTCAATTCACATCATGTCCCTTGTTCAAAGGATCATGCTGAACTTGGTTCAAATAAGCAATGTTAACTTGTCCAATTTATCATGAATGACATGTGTAGACAACATGTTAACTTGTCAAGTATCGCGATGACTTGTGCAAATAACAATATTAACTTGTCAAAATATCTACTGATTTGTACGGAAGCTTGTATGTCCCCCGCTAATGAAGACATGAAGTCGTCTCCTCGACTTGTAGAACACCAACAAGTTCAAAATTAGCGACGACAAGTTTATAAATATAACAATTCATTTTGACAAAATATATGTATGATGTCGAATACGGCCAATCCCGACTTTCTTACTAAATAATGTGTCGACTACAAGTAACATATATGTCGACATCCATGTCTTATTTCTAGTCATCCAAATTATATTAACGCATGAAAGTCCGGAATATCCGTATCTCGATATGATGAATATATGTTTCAAATGACATGGTATAATTAAACTTGTCGTCGGTAATTTTGAACAACGGTTGTGTTCTTAAGTCGAGGGAGACGACTTCATGTCTTCATAGTGGGCGGGGGTACATACAAGCTTCCCGTAGTTGTGCAACGACTTGTTACGTGTCCAAAGTATTGTGATGACATGTGCAAAGACAATGTTAACTTGTCAAATTTCATGATGAACAGTTGCAAAAAGCATGTTAACTTGTAAAGTATTCGTAATGACTTGTGCAAACACCATATAACTTGTCAATTACAATGATGATTGTGCAGACCAACATGTGAACTTGTCAAAGAATCGACTTGGCAAAACGACATTTTAATTATCTTGTATCATGCTGACATGTCAGAATGCACTGTTAACTTGTCCAAATTAATTTTGATAACATTCAAACACCATACTAACATGTCAAAATTTTAATGATGACCTTTGCAGACAGCATGTTAACCTTGGTCAAAGTATCATGATGACTTGTGCGAACAACATGTTAACTTTGTTAAAGTATCATGATTATTTGTTGCAACGACATATTAACTTGTCAAAGTATCGTATGACTTTGTGCAAATGACATGTTAACTTGTCAATAAATGTCATGATGACATGTGCAAACAGCAAAGTGTTTAAACTTGTCGAATTAATCGTGATGACAAGGGGGGGGGGGGGGGGGGGGGGGGGATGTGCAAAGAACATGTTAACTTGTCGGTTAATCGTGTTAAACAATGTGCAAATCAACATGTTAACTTGTCGAATATCGTGATGACAATTGCAAACAACATGTTTAACTTGTCAAATAATCATGATGTCCTTTGTGCAGACAACATGTTTAAACTTGTCAAAATATATTAACCAATGCTGTTTGCGATGTCATCATGAATTTTGACAAGTTAAATGTCGTTTGCACAAAGTCATCATGATACTCCGACAAAACATGTTTGTTTTGCATAAGTCATCATGTACTTTGACAAGTTAACAATGTTGTCCTGCCATGCCATCATGATTATTTGACAAAGTTAACATGCTGTTTGAAACAAAGTCAGCATGGTAATTTTGCAAATATATCATGTAAATTAACACATGTTAACATGCTTAAACGACAAAATAGTAAATCATCATTTCCAGGATGCAAAAACCTTGATCACGTAAGACAGTCAAATTGGCCACGTTCCATACATTACATGTATTAATTATAAGGTGTGCCGTGAAATTAGAAACTGTATAAAATATTTGTTGTGAGGTTCAAGATCATATGCGGATACCATACCTGATCCTTGATCATGGATATGTCCTTACTTTGTTATTTTATTTTTTAACTGTGTTGGGTATTTTTCTTGTAATCGTTGTTGTTCCAGTTCTCAAATTTGGTAGGATTCCATATACTAAGTATTGGACATCTGGAAATAAAGCAACGATTTTTCTATCAAAGGGTATCACGGCGTTATTCTCCGACAATCGAGACTGCGACTGTTTTGCTCGGAACCTGTCATGTATGTCGTTTACGTTGAATGAAAAGAGACAAAAATGTGTCTGCATCGGACTGCTTGCATTATAAGTTTGAGTCAAGGATCAGATCAAAGGATGGGTTGTACTTTGTCTATGGTGAACAATTCCTATTATTAATCGGTTTTCATTCAACGACAGAGAGATGATCTTCTTGCATTAGAATTTCTGAGGAAAAACTGAACTGCTGACGAGGAGAGCAATTTTCTGCACAGATAATTCCGCCGCAACTTGTTTACTCTTGACAAGCCACACAAGCTTCGTTTTGAAAAGGTTTCTAACAAGACCCCTATTCTTTCATCACGGGGCCCGTTATGGGTTTGGGGTTAAAACACATTGGAAAGAAAAGGGGGTTGGGGAAACAAGGGAAAATGTTTGACTTTTGATAAGGGGCAAAAAGGGAAAAAAATCTGAGCGTGCATGCGGTGGTGTTACAGTTAAATATACTGGTTGGTATGATAATGTCGATGTTCTCGATAAATGCTGGAATGTTAATGCACAATCTGTGTGCGAGATAAAGCTGTGACTTTTTAAAACAAATTGCGATACATCGACGTTGTGCATATATTCTCTTTGGGCTTTACAAAAATTTTTGCAGGAAAATGTTCTTAAAAAAAGTTAAAAAACGTTTTTTGTCATTTATCGTCATATCAAGTTTGAAAAAAAGTTTAAATGGGACATTAAAAAAAGTTTATAAGCTTTAGTCTTTTCCCTTTAAAATTTTAATATATTAAAACTTTGGGTTTTTATACAAAGTTGATTTAAAAAAAACTACATTTTTAAAAAATGGGGGCTTTTACAGAACAAAGACCAAATAATTTTTCTGGGCCCCCTTGTATGACAAAGGTTTAACCCGAACAAACCAAATTGGGTTTTTGCTGGTTTTTAAAAGCTTCTTTAACGTTTCTGCAAAATAAAAAAATTTTTTTTCGAGCTAAATACAAAATTTTTGTTATTTTTTTTAATTTCCCAATTAAAACATCCAAAGAATAAGGAAACGGATAAATTTAAAAGCAAAAGGGAAACTACCAAAATTAAAAGCCCCTTAAAATATGGGTTTTCTTATTTTTGCAAATATGAGTTTTGATAAAACTGTGATTTTTGGGGGCTATGCCGACCCAATGTTAATAAATGTTCGTCAAATCTTAAAAGCCCGCGGTAATCAGGTTTAAAAAATGTACTTTTATTTTTTTCTAAGCTGATTTATCACTCATCCCCAAAAACATTTTTAAAAATGAAAATATTTTCATTCTTTTTAAATTTTATATTTTGCAATTTGTAAAGATAATAAATTTCTTGAAAAAAATTTTTTTTTTGTTTAAAAACTACTCCGTTTAAAGTCCCTACTCCCCGGTAATCAGGTTTAGGCATCGTACGTCTGTAATAAATAGTTCTGGTATGAAAACCCTTCAAAAATTTAAAAACTTTTTTCAATTTTTTTTACAAAAAGCATAAATGAAAATTTTTAAGTTTAAAAGCTTTAAATTTTGTGGCAAATATTCTTTATTATTTTTGATAAAATTTTTTCCCTTACTTACGCCCCGAAACCAAAATTTTTTATTTTTGGGTATTAACTAAAGTTCCACACCCCTATTCTCCATTGTTACACCCCGGGCTTTTCTGACGATTTTGAGACCCGGGTATATAAAATGCCGTATTCTCGATATCATGCATGTTCTTTTTTTTTGTT
>NW_026865119.1:0-22044 GCF_026571515.1 Ruditapes philippinarum
TCCTTAGATAATTGAATATCGACATGTCTCTGCATTGATATCTTAGTCAAAACACTTTAATATTGAAATTTTATTTTAATTGAAAACTAGATTTTTCGCCATAAGAGCTGTAATCATAGTTTGGAGTAGTTTGTTTTTGACTGTTTATTCGTATGTTATGTGATAATATACTCAGGAAAATCACGAATGGTGACTGCCATCTGTTTTCTTAGTCATTTTTTTTTTGTTTCAACCACGCATTAAATCATGTTACATTTCCAGTCGGAGAAAAAACCACTGTCTGAAGTATCAGTTGGCTGCGAAGGGATCGTACATAATCGATATCATAAGCAATATGTAATTAGAATGCCTTTTCGCAAGTAATTTCTTTGTATAGCATCAGACCAATTGAATAAAATTGAGTATTCTCTCTCAAAATTATCAAAATCATACTGACTTTGTAGTTTTTACATTTAAAATCAAGCTTCAAAAATGCCACATAATTTGCGATGTAGACATTAATTTTATACATATTCATGTGTTTCCTTAGGACACTTATCTAAAACTTTTGACTTAGATGCTTTTTATATTTTTGATATGAATAAAAATGTATTTTGCATATCTTATTTTCTTGCCTGAAAAACAATTAAAAGGAAGATTTACTTGATAAATATTTCAAAGACATTATACAAAATTACCTTATGTCAACAACGAGTTTAAAATTCTGCATATTAAATGTATAAATTTCTATGATCAATGAATAAAATCTTTTTAAAATAGCTTTAAAGTGATATCAAATATTTAAAAATGAATAATTATTGATTTTATTTTTCCGGGCCTAGGATTATTATAAAATAACACTTGGCTGTCGGCGTGATAGAGGTTATTGTCAACACGAGAACTGGTATATTACCCTGAGGCGTAGCATACACCGAAAGACAAAAAACACAATATTTAAAAAGTACGCAGTCAAGGGAATAAGAATACACCATTTATTTTTTATCAAAACAATAAACTTAATAAAAACTGTACAAAAATGATTTTATACATTTCTATATACATTTTGGGATACAATATGCATCTATAATTCTTTAAATATCAAATGTTTTAACTTATTGTAACAAAGTCTAAAGTTTAAACTGAAACATTCATGTATATGGTGTTATGCAAGAGCTACGTGCCACGGGGCGATATAAGAAATATCCCGCGGGGAATATATCTAGGACGAACATTTACTATGGCAGATTTCTGAAATTCTAAATACTGTCGCATTGTTTTGCTTCAACTTATTCTAAAAAGCATGTTGTATGTAGCATTTTATAATAAATTTAAATCTTTAGCGCGAATGTATTTTAATGCCAGCTGTAATATGTTGTTGTTCACATTTATTAGAACATTTAGATCTGATAGTATTGCCTGTTTATGTCGCATACTAGGAAACATTTATTTTTATGCCAGAAAGGCAGCAAAACTGTATTTGAGAGAGAGAGAGAGAGAGAGAGAGAGAGAGAGAGAGAGAGAGAGAGGGAGAGGGAGAGAGAGAGAGAGAGTCTGTTACTTGGGTATTAGTGTAAGATGCTTGTTACCTGATGGAAAAAGCGCTAAAAGAAAATTTTTATTCTTCTTCCATTCAAACACTTAATCATTATAGCTGTACTAATTGCTAAAAGCAATCAGTTAATCGGCAAATGGGTTAATATTTGAAACAAAATAAAGTACCCACAAACCCTTTAAGAAATAAAAACAAACGCATTTCTAAAGCACAAATGGTCTTGAAATACATAAGAAATACGGCAACTTATATTTTTTAAAAATTCCAGGTGAAGTCAAGGTAAATATCACGTAAGTTTTGATAATGTAATTTGATTGCTTCACAGATTGAAATATATTAGACAAAATCCCACAAATGTGTTATATTACATTCGGTAAATCAGTTGGTAATGTAACGGAGAGGAAACACCGCATGCCATTGTTCGTCAATACGTATGAGAAAAGAACAATATTGCTAAAATCGTTTCAAAAATACGAGTTGTCAGTTATCAGTAAATACACTAGCAAAAGGAACATATGCGAAAGACTAAAACCAAGTGCAGAAGAACGTGCCAATAATTGCCGATTTTATTTAGAAAGGAATAGCGTCTCATTAATTCATGGGTTGTTAGGATACGCCAGAAGTGTACCACGATATCTTGCTTCATTAACAAAAATATGATAAAATTCCTTTTTATTTTAAACTTTTCATAACACTTTTTATTACTAATAAACACAGGATAAAATAATACAAGTGTTGCCTTTGATATCACTTTCTGTGTGAGTAGCATTGTGAATAAAATGCATTGTGAATTAAACAAGTTTAATAAGAATGTTTCTTTAATGTTGAATACTCTTATGTTTTACATGAGTTATTTTTCATGCAAAAACATACTTACCTGCTTGTTAAGTATGTCTTTTTCTTCAAAAAGAATTATCAGATGACAGATTAACTTTCAGGACTGTCACACTATTGCCTACCATGTCGGTGGTAACATACTTGACTGGAATGCATAGACGAGATTTATCCAGATCATCCAATAAAGGATATGAATAGAGGTTTACTTCTACCAAAGGAGATGATAATTGTGTACATTGATTTGAGAAGTATTGTTTTTTTATAGCTTTTGTCGTCAGTTCTCTCAAAAATAGCTTTGTGGCCTTCCTCTTTGGCAATAAAGACATAATCAATAGCACCATTTTTCGTTGTTGGCATCATTGAGCAAAGACCCACTTCTAAATTACCAAACAAAAATCGTCTGTTTTCATTAAACAATTTATATAAAAGATATATTTGCATAGTATATTTGTCTTGCTTGCAAGCCATTTTTTTTTTTAGATATTTCTTACTTTTTAATTCAAGAGATCCTAACAATTATTAGTATTTATATAATGATTTTCACCTGATCTATCCTTAAATGTAATTTTATATATCTCATACGCTGCCTGCTGAGATGATGGAAACATTTTTTGTTTATTTATTTTTTTTTTTGTATAAAAAAGTATGGAAGTAGAACGACATTTTTCACATTCTATATCTTCAGAAATTACTTGTTACTTGTTCGGTTTCATTCCTCCGTGTGGTAAACATTAAAGTACAATCTCAATAACTTCCTATTGTAGTAGGGTGAAATTTTACCATCATATCTAAATTATATTTCCGTTTCAAAATAAATATGCTTTTACCATTGAACCACTTTTTGATCTGCATACGCCTTAACAGAATATTTTTATGAAAGTCTTTGTCTACGCTGCATATTTTGATATAAAAGCCGTTGTTTCTAAATAATTTCATTTATTCTGCTGGTTCTAAAAGCTGTTTTTTTTATGACTTAAAAAATCATTTTGTTTTCCTAAACACATGCTACATTAAACTTAATTATAAAGATAATAATAATAATAATAATAATAACTTTATTTACCGAAGGTTAGACATATACAGGTTGCAACATCTTATTTACAATGCGGCCTTCTTAAATAAAAAGATAAAATAAATACACAAGCAAAAGACCACATATCAATCAAAGAAAATATTACATGTAAAAGAAATGATTAAATGGTTATCATAATTTTAACATATATTAACACATATACTGAACATTCATACAATTCATTTTATTTATCATTAAACATAATATTTTCATCAGTGCATCATTTTAATCTGCAATTTAAAAAGTAAAATTAACTTACAAAATTAACAAAATTAACACAGTCAAAAAACTTGAAACTAAGACATTATTAGAAAACATAATAATAAAAAACACATGTATGAATATAAAGAGCGTATCTTGCATATAATACATACGGACCGTGCTAAAGTTGATTAAATAAGTATTTCTTGAAACTATTCTTAAATATTGACAATTTTGTTTGTCTTCTTATAGTCTGTGGTATGGAATTCCAAATAACCATGGCATTAAATTGAAATGTGTCATTAAAATAATCAGTACGTGGTTGGTAAGACGAAATTAAATTTCCGTGAGATATCGATCTTAGATTATACTTTTGATTATTAGATATGGTAAGTAAGTCTCGGATATATTGAGGGGACATATTATTCAGTGCTTTATATACTTGGACACCGGTGTGCAAAATACCTTGAAAGGCAATATTTTTAATCTTTTGTATAAATTTTCTGGTTGGTTTCTCATTGGAAGGTTTAGAATAATTTTGCAAATTCGTGTTTGTTTTTTGTATATTTGGCATATATATTTTTTGTTTTCTTTTCCCCATATATTACAAATATTATCAAAAATAGGAAGAAGGTATGCATTATAAAAAGCATGCGAGATTCCTTATTTAAAAAGTACTTAATACGCCTATATAAATTAACTTTAGAGTTCAATTTTTACACACATCATTTACCTGACAATGCCAATTGAGTGTACATGTATTTTCAACATATATACCAAGCAGTTTTTTGTGATTCTACATTGTCAAGAGTTGAGTCGTTAATTTTCAAATTTAATGCTTTTGCAATCTTTAGCTTTTGTCTACTACCTACCAGCATACTTTTAGATTTTTTAGGGTGTAAAAGCATATTATTTATTTTACACCACTTAATTATCATATTAAGGCTATATTGTAGTTTTTCCTCTATAACTGATATGTCATCTCCAGATTTATGCAACTTGGAATCATCAGCATATAAATCTATGTTAACATCCTCGCAAATATTTGGGAGATCATTTATATAAAGAAGAAACAATAAAGGACCTAATATTGAACCTTGTGGAACGCCAGAGGTAACATATTGTACGTCCGATTTTAAGTCTCCAATTTGAATTATTTGCACACGATTAGACAGATACGAATGAAACAGTTTTAATGATGTGACAGAAAAGTGATATAGTTTGAGTTTATATAAAAGTATTTCATGGTCAACTAAATCAAACGCCTTTTGCAGGTCTAAAAATATTGTACCTACATATTTGCCACTATCAACATCTTTTAGCCAGGAGTCTATCAAATGAATTAGGGCCGTATTGCATGAATGATTCTTTCGAAATCCTGACTGTTTATTATGTAAAATATTTGTTTTTTTTTTTGGAAAAAATGCAGTAAATGATTAGCTTTGTGACGTTCAAAAATCTTAGATATTGTACGAAAAATAGAAATAGGTCGATAGTTGCTCGGATCATCTTTCACTCCAGATTTGAAAATTGGAATAACTCGGACATTTTTTAATTCATCGGGAAATATTCCTTGTCTAATACTGTGGTCACAAAGTCACCACACGATTTTATTATTTTTGGACCTAGTTCATCTAGTCCAGTGGATTTATTTGCATCTAGTTTATCAATAATGTTTTTTAACTTCAAATGCAGAAATGCTTTCAATTTTGAATTCTTTCCATTTCAATTTATTATCTAACTTATCCTTCAATATTTTAAATTCGTCGTTAGATAACTGTTCTTTTTCGACAATATTAGAAATGTTTACAAAATGTTTGTTCAATTCATTTATAATATTAGCATGATCAGAAAATGTAGTATCGCCAAAAGTGAGCCGTTCGGGAATAAGTACATTTTCATTTTTACCTTAATTAGTTAAATCATTAATATTTTGCCAAATATATTTCGGATTTTTTTATTCATTTATTGTATATTGAAGAAATTCTGTTTGCTCTTCTTAATCTCTGAATTTATTTTAATTCGTAATGATTTATAATTATCGAAATCTCCATTTTTGTGATATTTATCTCTTAAAAATATCATTGCTTTAATTTCATCAGTGAAGCATTTAGGCTGTGCATCAAATTTAATTCCCTTTTCTTTTATTGAAGCATGTTTGGTAATAATATCTTTTACTATTGAAAGAAAGATTTGTAAAGCTAAATTTGGATCAACAATATAATCCACAGTTTTAGAGAAGATCGAGCTAAATCAGTCTGAAAAGATTGTTCATTAAATGTCTTGAATGATCTATACTTCATTGTCTTATGAAAACCACGTTTAAGTCGTTTAACTTTGCTTCTATTTGAATTAATGGTTAATATCGGGATGTTAATATCGGGATGGGATCTTTACTGTAGAAAATGTCATTTGGTGAAGTGAATTACACGTTTTGCAAATATCTTCTTAACGAATTATTTATCGCAGGCCAAATTTTACAGGCAGTTCAACGGAAAATTTGTTTAACTCGCGCGCTCGCAAGCGGTACGTAGATAAAGCGAACAGGTAGACAACGCAGAGACCGTTTGATAGTGTTACGGATATTTGTCACGGAGCAGTTTAATTTTTGTGAATTACTGGAAAATAATTAAGTAATGCAGGAATTTTTGTCAGCAGACTTAAGTTTCATATTATTATATTTGTAGTGGCACCTCTGTGTTACCTATACAAGAAACCAGTCAAGTTAACGTTGTATTATGTGTTCAGAGAAATCTACACAAGATATTTCTTCCGGCTTCATAGTATATCATCTCATCCACAGGTATTGTTTTTATATCTCATAAAATAAGTATAATTTAATGGAATTGTAACAACATTTTGAGGTCAGACGATCATATTGATTTTCCCACAGACTAACATTATGAGAAATGGTCCTTAATCTTAACATGAAATGGAGTTTTTGTGCTAAAGAGGTGAGTTTGTTAGGAGAAAGAATGTTCTTGTCATATAGAGCTAGGTAGGCAAATATTTTTGAAAAAGACATCAGAGAAGATTACCCCCCACCCCATTATTTTCCATTAAAATTTTTGTTGTTGATCACAGGATATATATATATTCATTTTTAAATGCAAATATAATACTGACATATTATTCTAGAGACTTACAAAATATTTAATTTTGATATAAATTTTACATTATCATTGGTTTCTATTGATATAAATTTTACATTATCATTGGTTTCTATTGACATCATAATTACTAGGGATGTCATTCGGAGTCCGGATATCCGAACGTTCGGATCACAATTCGGTGTCCGGAGCCGATTTTCGGATCCGGATGTTTGTATAAAATATTTCAGAATATTGAGAAAATGTGAAATATACATGTACATGCGTTGAGATAATCGACGTAGACATGGTGTTGACAACATATTGTATATTGTACCTTAATTTGACAATACACATCATAATCTCTGCAGACCACAAAAAAAATCAATAATTACTATAATAAGTACGAGTCGGGTATGACACATGTTGTTAATCTACATGTATGTTAAACACAAAACAATTTTAAGTTTTGTAGGATTAAAGATGAATATTCTAAGTCCCGTGCGATTGTCACCGGCAACGATTTTACATTTTTTATGTCAAAGTTTAAATATTTAATTAGGCTATTTTTTACATATATTTCGGCTTACCGACCCGTCGACTCCTTTAATATTTTGAGAAAATGAAAAATCTGCAGAAAAAAAATATAAGCAAATAAAGAAATGCACTTACGAATAATAATATGTAAATTATCACAGCTTTTATTGAAATTGATACCATATTTATCCGACAAAATAACTTTCAAACATGTGCATTTTTTTAAAAACAATTTTTTTCACAGTTTTTATCACTTATGAACACTTAAAATATGTGTAATTCATGTAAGTTTCGGCAACTTCTTTGATGATTCGAATCAAACAGCCAGGGCTACATGTTGGTAAACATCAAAGATGAGCAGATTCTTTTGAAAGCCGGCTACACACCTGTCAAAGGTCATTGTGTGTAAATTGTATGCATGTTATTGAACAATGGAAAATTTTAATTTTTTACGGGTGTTATTTTGTTTTCACAAATGTGAGCAAGTGTTATTGTGTATTATAGCACTAATTAAGGAATTTAGACCATCGGCGATGAATTTCATTTTCATTTCATTTGAAATCGTAAGTATCATACGCACTTAATTTTTCGATAACAGTCGTATTCTAGATCTATATAGAAAAAAAATCAATAACGAAATTCTTTTGATACGTTATATTCAATTAAAAAGGAACTACACTTTGAAAAAGGTCGCGAAAAAATGGTTACGTCATATCAGCTAACTAAGAATATAACAACGATCCGAACATCCTGATGTATCCGATGTTTGATTCGGATATCCGGATGGCTGTTTCGGCTCCAGATGACATCCCTAATAATTACACTATTGTTTGTTGCAAACATTGTTGCATGTCTCTTTAATATGCATGACCCAGGGTGCCATGTAAAATCTGCTTACAGCTGTGACGGCCTTGGTCATTGTCAAAACACAAGTGTCATATGGCATCACACTATGAAACTGGTTTTTCTATATGAAAAACAAATGAAGAAATTCAAAATTACCATATCAGACATTTACTATTATGCAAGAGTAGCACTTATGCACTTTTTTGTGCAATAACATCTGCAGAAGCCTTCTGACTTATCAAATCCCATGCACTAAGGCCTTGGGCATTAAATGCATGGTTGTATGTGCATGAAAAATGCTGCATTAACCCTTTTTTCAATATTTGAGCAAAAATGACTGGGGCTGAAAAGACAATAATTTAAATATCAGGGCATTTTCTGTTTGAGTTTGTTATTTGACATACTGTGTCTTACATTTCAGGGCATTTTATTCTTGAGTTAGTTATTTGAGACATTTGCAGGGCATTTTATGCTTTTGTTAGTTATTTAAGACACTGTCTTATATTTCAGGGCATTGTATTCTTGATGAAAATTATTTGAGACACTGTCATATATTTCAAGGCATTTTATCCTTGAGTTAGTTATTTGAGACACTATCTTATATTTCAGGGTATTTTATTATCGAGTTATTTGAGATACTATATCTTATAATTCAGGGCATTTTATTCTTGAGTTATTTGAGATACTATTGTCTTATATTTCAGGGTATTTTATGCCTGAGTCTGTTATTTGAGACACTACTACAAACGCATGAACCAGAATTATTCTTTCATCTCAAGTCAGTAGGCTGTCAACCGTATGTACAAATTTATTTTAAAAATTCCTTCTTTGAATCTTACAGTTAAAACATATTTCAGAGTTTTACAGAATTGCATGACTTCACAGTTAAGCTTAAATAATGTTTGAGACATATGATATAGAATGAATTGTGAGACCCCAGTTTATAGCTCAACTATTCGAAGAATAGGGAGAGCTATAATACTCATGTTACCTGTTGGTGTCACCCTTTTGTTAAGCTTTTTAATGCAAGTCGATATCTCCAAAACCACAAGAGAATGGGGTGAAACTTCAAACACTTGTTTTTGAAAATATCAAACATGATGGGCGAAGTACCCACTGAGCTACCTTTTTACAAAGTTATGACCCTTTTCTAACTGTCAAGCACTGAGACTATTCGGCTTAAATGTTTCTGTTATTAAGTTAAATTCTGTTATACAGCTCTCACTCTGTCTGTATATCTGTAACTACTCTTGCATGTATAGTACTTTGCTGTTATTGTAGCTGTCACTATTGTGACTGGGCCCTGGACATGTCAGCAGTGATGCCATTTAATGGTTAAATTTTACGCACAAAGTGATGATATTTACTTCCATGCAATTTCCACAGAATTTTACCTCCATGCAATTTTCACAGAGTTATTACGTGTACCTCCATGCAATTTCCACAGAGTTTTAGCCAAGGAGGTGAATTTTTATTTGAAAGTAGGTCATTGTACAACAGTCAGTGAGCACTTAAACATTCAGTAACCTGCTTATATAATGTATTTGTAGTAAATGGCTCTTTTACAAAATATATCAATGTGATGCAATACTTTAAATTAAAAAAGAATATTAATTTCCATAGAACTGTATCATCTTATTTTCTACAAAACTTCATATGTTTGCGTTATATTTTAACAATTTGTTTTATGTAGTATGTTAAAATGAATTATAGCTATCCAAAAATATTGCAAAACTTGAACACATTAAAAATTGTACTTATCACAAAATAATTTTGGCAATGAATTTCAATTTGAAAAAGTTGTCCCAATGTGATGCTTGCTAGAAACTGATTTTCAAATATGAAAACCCTTATTATATACAGCTCACATCTTTTGAACAAACATTGAATGTAATATAAAAACAAGTTTTTATATTAAGAATGCTTGTACAAAGTTACATGTACTTATCTATATGTTGTAACAATGAGTGCAAATTATGAACCATTTCTTTTGCATCAAAGGGAAGTAACTCATTGTTTACTAAATATTTGATAATACCAGAATTATTTCCCTTCATTTGATTTAACTGAAAACCGTTAAAGTTCCGTTTTCAAAAATTACACTGTAATGTGTCTGTAGCAAATAACTCTATTACAAAATATGTCAAATATGATGCATAACTAATAAAGTGAAAATAAAAATTTCCATAGATCTGTACCATCTTATTTTCTACAAAACTTCTACAAATATCAACTTAACACTCAAATGCAATAATGCGAGAATGCTTGTATTTAGGGACAACATTTAGTATACAAGATGACACAATAAATGTGCAACTATGGCATTTAGCAATACATATTGTAATTGATTAATAAATTTTTCTCTGTCACTTAAATGCTTTGCAAAACGTGGTCAACTTATCCAGGAAAAAACCAAATACAAAAAACCCTTTTAAATTTTTTGATTTCAGTGTTTATTTAAGGGAAAACTATTTTTGGAAAACTGTGCCCATTTGCAATCACAGGAAAGTGGCTGTCAAATACCACTGAATGTTGGGCTTCATCCTTGCAAAACATTAACAGTTATACAATGTAAAGGCTTTATTTATCGAGGCTACACATTTGGTTTCCCAATCTTCCATGTGGGCCTCATATGTCAACATATGTTTGTGTTACATTTTAACAAATTGAATATGTTTTTTGTAGTATGTTAAAATAAATTATAGCTATCAAAAAATAATGCAAAACTTGAACTTATTCAAAATTGTACTAATCACAAAATAATTTTGGTATTGAATTTAAATTTGAAAAAGAGATTGTCCTTAAGTGTTGCTCACTTAAGAAATTGATTTTCAAATATGAAAACCCCAAACCAGCAAACAATGAATGTACAAAACCGGTATTGTATATATAACACTAGTACAAAGGTTCTTATCTATATGTTGTAACAATGAGTACAAATTATTAATATTTACCTGAACCAGTTCTTTTGCATAAAAGGGAAGTAAATCACTATTTACTGATTATTTTATAATACCTAAATTATTTCCCTTCCTTTGATTTAACTGAAAACCATTAAAAACTTACTTTTATTGTAGAAATGTGTTGAAATCTAGTAAACTCTTCCTGAATATGTCTAATTTGAATAGGATAATGTATAAACTATGTTTGGGAAGCTGCATTCCTTATTACTTGTCAAATAAATGTGGTCTATTTTTATTTAAACTGTCATTTTTTTGAATGACAGTATGTAATCATTCTGTGATCAGCTGTAGTGTGCAGTGTTTAAAATGTAACATTTTCTGTGTGTATTTAAGGGATGTTTATTTTACATTTTGAAATAAACTGTATGGTAATTATCAGGTTTTTTTGAGCATTATATATCATTACAGAAATAAGATACATTTTGCTACTGATATATGATCTCTACTTCATCATATTTTTTCCATCTATATCAAACTTATCTTTAAGGGATTAAAGTGTGACCAGCCTTATGGGTACTATAAGGAGTTAAACAATAGATAACATAGGTCAGATATATGCCTTTAAAGACACCTGTATGCAAAATTTTAGCAAAATTTACTGTACAGTTTCTGACTTACTTAATTTAAGCTTTGATATTAGAAGGGCTCTATTTTAGAATGAGGAAATACTAAACAATCAATAATGTCATATTAAATTGAAAAAATGTTGTCCTATTGATTATTGTTAATAAACAAATAATAGCTTTCATTAACTAAGATATCACTCAAGCAAAATACTTGTTTGCATTCAAAATGTTTGAAATATGCATAAAAATGTTACTGTTTCCAACTAATTTTAAACACTTATTTGACAATTTTCCTACTTAGAGAGCCTTATTCAAAATATCTATGAAATTAACCAAATGATCTGCTATTTTCAAAGTTTGCCTTAATTTCCTTAAAAGTTATAATATTGGTTGATCTTGTCAAATATTCATAACTTTTACCATGCAGTTTTGATTTTATTATACTTTGAAAATACCATATACCAAATTTGTTCTTAGATTTAGCATTATTTAGCCAATCAATACCTATTATAATTACATAAATAAAGTTAAACTTTTTTTAAGAGTTATCAGATGGGCATAGCTGATATTTAAAGGAATAAAGGAAAACACGCTAAAGTTGACCATTGTTACGGGTTCAAACCCATGCCTCTCAATTTCATTCAGTTAATAATTTGAGATGGTAATTCTATACTATTTGTCAATGAATAAGCAGATGAGAGCAGATGAGAGTGGGATAGTGGTGACATAGCTTAATTGTTATAAACTAGTATAATTTACAAATTATAGTCATCAAGTTTTAAACCTTAACCTCAGAAATGCTTTGCTAACTAAATATGAGATACTTTTGTTTGAATAAATTATGTGACATTCTTTACAGTTGACAGTGAAATAATATTTTGATAAATTGATTATAAAATAACGTTTTGATAATATGCCAGTGAAATATATGCAAAATGTAATTAAATAGTAGAGGAACTTATTATAAATTATTTGATTAAGAATGAGTAATGATGTTTGTTTGGTCAAACATTGTAAGTAAAGTTTACATGGAAGCATCATGCATGTCATGCTGAAAATATAACAAAGTTTAAAAAATTCACAGAATTATTTCCTCATAAACTCTGTGATAAATGTGGGTGCATAAAGAATCATGATCAAATCCAGTCAAAACTGCTTAAAGATCCTGTATGTTGTAATTATGGTTGTTACTACACTTAAGAGAAATTTTATATATTGTATATAGTTATGCTTCTAAAACAATTTTCAAACATGGAGGAATATGTAAAATAAATGTGTCCATGTTATATAGATAACAATAAAATATATGCATCCATTTCTTATTGAAAAATGTGACTTAGACTTTATAGAAAATAAATGACTAATTACCTCCATTTATTAACATGAAATATTGAATTCAGTAATTTATTTACTAATAATGCTTTTTGGAACTTACAATATTGATAAATCTTAATGTGAGCATCATATTTATGATATAAAACCATAAAAAATTGTGTAACAGGATCTTAAATGACACTTATTTAAAACTTTAAAATTTTTGAATAAATACAAAGTTTGTTTGTTTTAAATAATGTAAAAAATCAAATAATATGTATATTGAAAGCACCAGTTGTGAAATTTATATTGATTCTACATTCAAATTGAAAACAAACAAATACCCTCATACTGACTATGTATTATTCCTTATTCATGTTGCTAAATTGTAGAATTCAGATTTAGCTGCAAAGTTCTATAATCATGATTAATGTTTAACTAAATAAGTTGCTATAAGTAATAGAATTAGCACAGAAACATGAGGCTATCTATTCCCCCCCCTTGAGTATAAATCTGATTGCCAATGAGTGTTTTGATGTTCTTTCTCTTTTGTATCATAGGCAAAAATAGAAAACTCACTCCCTTTTGTCACAATATGAAACCCCATAAAAAAGTAACCAATGAATGAGCATCTGAATGTTATATGGCTATCCCTTTCTCTGTCGTCACAATAAGTAAACCCCAGAAAAAATGAGACACTCAATGGGCACGTTCTGGAGTGCGGGTAACTTGTACCTGCACTCCAGTATGCATGTATATGTATACAATTTAACCCTGACACATTTTCAGAAAAGAAATGTTCCCAAACAACAAATATTTTAGCACTTACTCTTTGCACAATCACAATGGGGGATAGCATTCATTTAACATAAGCGTCTTTTTTATTTCATGTTTTATTTTCAGATTGAAAATAGCATTCAAATGGCTGGTTAGAGCATTTTCAGGGTATTTGTCTAGCGACCAGGTTCTCCTGCTGTGGGACAGAGTCCTTGCTTATAGCTCTTTAGAAATCCTGCCAGGTAATTGACCTTTATTTCATGAATACTTACTGTGCTAAATCAACATGTTCATCTTTGACATTGGAACTGTTGTTTTGAAATGTGGGGAATTTCAGTTTTAGAATTAAAGTAAAATTGAGCAATATAGAACATGTATAACCTATAATGTAAAATCTGTTCAGACTGCACAGGTGTTTTTGCAAACCTGGCAAAGTAGTTTGTGTTGAAACCATTGCTTCTGGCTCTTTAGCATAGAAAAGCTTATTGCAAAAAAAAATTATTATTTTTCTTTTGCAATTACTGTTGCAATAGTAGTTTTATATGATACATGTAGAGTATTGGTGAGGATTTAAATAAGATAAGTGGTATGTATACAATTTAGGCTGAAAGGAAAATAGGTACATGGTAAGCTATTATGTCTATAAAACTGCACAAATTATATTTCACCACAGTGGTTATCTTGATATCAAAAGTATTTAACTGTTTGCTCTATTATTAGAAATATTGATACAATCATATTAATATTGAATATAATTTTGTTTTCTTCTTATTTGCATTAAAAAAATTAAAGGGCACACTGTGAAATCTTTATATATATAAATAATCATTAAATGAACTGGTATCTGGGAACACATTTCATTTCATTTCTTAAAGTACCGTTATATATTCCTGGGATGTTGGAACATTCTGATCAGAGGTTGTGAATAATGCCAATGTTCCAAGAAACAAGGTGGTTCGGGGTTAACACAACAATTTTAACATTGAAAAATTAAAAGAGTACACGAAGGATTTGAGAAGAGTCGATGTACTACAGTCCATGAAATTTTTTTTGACGTTTAGGACTTTCTTTTTTGGGATTATGTTTGATTGTGTTGGAAGCTTTTAACGTATAGGCAAACTCTCAATCTGTTCCTGGAACCAAGTAGTATTTCAATGAATTTCTGTGATTGTAATATTTTCTCAAGAATGACATATTATATCTTAAATATAAACCTGCCATTCCATAGCGAATCATCAAACAAAAATAACCACTTTTAAGTGTTTGTTTATCAAGATAAGGCCACCCTTAAAAAATTGTTTGTTTGCAGTTACACGACCGACTCACAAAATTTGCCCCTACCCAAACTATTTTTTAGGGTCTGGCAAAGCAAATTTTTTTTTCGCGAAAATCCCAGAGTGTTTTTGTTTTTGCTGTAGTTTATTTTTTTGCGTTCATTTAATAATTCAACATGGCAGCACCCATGGAAAAGCTGTGTGACAAAGACATTACAAATGCTATATTGGGTATTAGTGATCTTGTTTTGCTGTTTAGTCTATAGTAGTATATGTAGAGTTCATGCAAAAGAAAAAAATATAAAAAAATCGACCTACCTACCCACACTGAAAATTCTAAGTAGCGTTACTGCAAACAAACATTTTTTTAAGGATGGCCTAAACTTATACATAATATCTCTTTCAGTGTTGGCAGTGGCAATATTTTCATTTAGAAAGACAAATCTGCTCAAAGTCCAGTCCTATAATGCAGCTGAGGTAATGTAAATTCAATACACAGTTTTTTTGAATAATGCATAAATTTACTTCATTTGTTTATCCATAAGTTTAAACTCTAGACTTTATCATGTGAATTTGTGGTTGTTCTTGGCAGCTAGATTTCTTGCACCATGCTCTTTCTAGTTGAATTTTTGTACAGTACAGATTGTATTTAAGTTGGAATGTTAAGGAAACTGTAAGCTTATAAAAACACTATCTTATCTTTTTTGTAAAACCAACTCAAATAATGCACTGAGTGTGAATTTTCTTAAGGAGTTATCGGCTTACCCGATTTTATATTTAAGATAGTTTTAAGTTTCAACTTGATCATTGATTACAGAAAATAATTTGTTGGTGTCTGTTGATTTGTGAAACTGAATTTAAACAATTTTCTTCAGAGAATATTTCAAAACTTTAATATTTACTAGATAGAAATCAAGTTTAAATTTAATCCGAAGTACTGTTTTATCACTTTCTATTTAAAAGGCCATTGTTTGATGAACAGAAATGAAATCTAAAAAACAGCATTGCAATAAATTTTAAACTCAATTGGCTGCCTTCTTAAAATGACAGTTGTATGGGTTTACCCATTACTTCATATACACGCCTTTTAACGCCTTTTTCCCCCCCCCCCCCCTTTTTGTTGTCTCAAATGATGAAAAAATGCCTTATTTAGGCCCCAAACACTTGTTTTTGTTTGAGAAATGTTGTTAAAAAAAGTGACCTCTTTTTCGGCGCGGCCTCCCAACCAAAAGATACATCAGGGGGTTGCCAGAAGGGGGATGTGCCCCTTCTGTTTGGGGGGGGTTGAAGGGGGGCGGAGTCCCCCTCATCGCCAAGAAAAATTTTGGACTTGTGAGAGGCTGTAAATGACCCCAGATTGATCATAAGGTAACGTGTAAACCAACGCTGAAAAGCATTTGATTCTATCTCAATCCATTGAGAAGTTGCAGCACTTTGAAATCAATTTTGATGGAAAAAATCAACGCAAAATAGTGATTTTTGGCAATTTTGAGATATCCCCTCGTTGCCATGGTAACAGAAAATTTAAGCCTGAGCATGTTGTTGCAAGGGCAATGGTCCAGTCAACATTTGTGCCAAGTTTGATTAGTGTTGAAGCAGTTTTTATAGTATTATAGCAATTTGAACTTGTAACGGGAGACTTTTCAATGAAAACAGCCATTTTTCACAAAATGCTCATGAAGCAATGGGTTAATGAAAAAAATAAAAAAATCTACAAAACAACAATTTTTCTTCAAATTTATATGACAGACCATGTTTAAACATTAAAAAAACGCGATTAAGGGTAATTTCAAGTATTTTCATCATTTTCTGTTAACCCATTACTTCATATACACGCCTTTTAACGCCTTTTTCACCCCCCCCCTTTTTGTTGTCTCAAATGATGAAAAAATGCCTTATTTAGGCCCCAAACACTTGTTTTTGTTTGAGAAATGTTGTTAAAAAAAGTGACCTCTTTTTCGGCGCGGCCTCCCAACCAAAAGATACATCAGGGGGTTGCCAGAAGGGGATGTGCCCCCTTCTGTTTGGGGGGGGGTTGAAGGGGGCGGAGTCCCCCTCATCGCCAAGAAAATTTTGGACTTGTGAGAGGCTGTAAATGACCCCAGATTGATCATAAGGTAACGTGTAACCAACGCTGAAAAGCATTTGATTCTATCTCAATCCATTGAGAAGTTGCAGCACTTTGAAATCAATTTTGATGGAAAAAATCAACGCAAAATAGTGATTTTTGGCAATTTTGAGATGTCCCCTCGTTGCCATGGTAACAGAAAATTTAAGCCTGAGCATGTTGTTGCAAGGGCAATGGTCCAGTCAACATTTGTGCCAAGTTTGATTAGTGTTGAAGCAGTTTTTTATAGTATTATAGCAATTTGAACTTGTAACGGGAGACTTTTCAATGAAAACAGCCATTTTTCACAAAATGCTCATGAAGCAATGGGTTAATGAAAAAAATAAAAAAAATCTACAAAACAACAATTTTTCTTCAAATTTATATGACAGACCATGTTTAAACATTAAAAAAAACGCGATTAAGGGTAATTTCAAGTATTTTCATCATTTTCTGTTAACCCATTACTTCATATACACGCCTTTTAACGCCTTTTTCACCCCCCCCCCCCTTTTTGTTGTCTCAAATGATGAAAAAATGCCTTATTTAGGCCCCAAACACTTGTTTTTGTTTGAGAAATGTTGTTAAAAAAGTGACCTCTTTTTCGGCGCGGCCTCCCAACCAAAAGATACATCAGGGGGTTGCCAGAAGGGGGATGTGCCCCCTTCTGTTTGAGGGGGGGGGGGTTGAAGGGGGGCGGAGTCCCCCTCATCGCCAAGAAAATTTTGGACTTGTGAGAGGCTGTAAATGACCCCAGATTGATCATAAGGTAACGTGTAACCAACGCTGAAAAGCATTTGATTCTATCTCAATCCATTGAGAAGTTGCAGCACTTTGAAATCAATTTTGATGGAAAAAATCAACGCAAAATAGTGATTTTTGGCAATTTTGAGATGTCCCCTCGTTGCCATGGTAACAGAAAATTTAAGCCTGAGCATGTTGTTGCAAGGGCAATGGTCCAGTCAACATTTGTGCCAAGTTTGATTAGTGTTGAAGCAGTTTTTATAGTATTATAGCAATTTGAACTTGTAACGGGAGACTTTTCAATGAAAACAGCCATTTTTCACAAAATGCTCATGAAGCAATGGGTTAACATATAATCTATGTTATTTATTTTACGGTAAATACTACATTGCATTGTAGATTGCTAGTAATACCCACACTCCTTGCAAACGTTGATACAGATATGATTATCACTTATCTTTTTTATTTGACATTAGAGATCCTATTAAAATTTAATGCCTTGCAAGTAGATTACAAGTTATTCACAAGAGGCCTTTCAGCATGTTAACCTTTACACTTTATTGACGTAATTTAAATGCGCTTTTATATAATGTTGTTACCTAAATTTTGTACATACATTATATAAGGTTCAATGAATAAAAAATGATACTAAATGGGAAATGCAAAAACATGAAGTTTAAACACTTTAGTTGACTTTTTATCTTAATTTCAGGCTGTGCTGGCTGACCTTACAACCTTACAAGTGATTCCTCTCATTCAACTTGGATTGTTTTCAAAATGAACTGACATTTTTCTCTTTGTAATAAAATCCTTTTTCATGGTTGCATTTTACAAAAAGTACAGATGAATTTTAATAATTGTATAATATGTATATATACAAAATAATACAACATATTTTAATATATGTCTTAAAAATTGAGCAGCCAATACTATTTTATAAATAGAGCCATGGCAGGCTTTGTCCTATTTCAATACTGGTAGTATATTAGACATGCTGGCTGTCTGTGAAAATTAAGTGCTAAATTCATTCTTGATAATACTTTAAAAGAATAGAATTACACTTGGGATCATTATACCTACTTTCATTATTTTGATACATAAATTATTTGTCGTTTTGTGTCAGTTGAAGTACTGGTGGTATTGAGTATGAATATTGAAATTGAATTCAATGCAAAATCTTCACTGCTTTGTGTGATTTCTAAGTTTAAGTTAGTTTTTATTAAGTGAAATGTTAACCATTAAGAACCTAAAAGGAAGCGACCGTAACGAGCGACGGTGGGTTCTTAATTGTTAAAAAGTTAACTATGTAAAACCTAACTTACTCAATGTTTAACCTCATTTGACATCGCTGGAACGCCTTGAGCCTATAGAAAGCTGTTTTCCATACGATGGGAGGAGTTTAGGGTGCATATTTTATCTATCAATTACGTCATTCAATATATAAGTCTTGTATTTACATCGTGTAGCACTTAATTTCTTTAAGGTTGCAATTTTCTGAAAAATATTGGACGTGAATGATTTTTGTGATATTAACCTTAGCCCTTCTCTCTGTAAAGTTTGAGGGCACTTCCATGTGAAGTGAAATGCACTGAAATAATCCCTTAGCGTGTACAGATAAGTGAAACTTTACCTTTAATGCTTGTATGCATTAATTGATACATATTTTAAAGACAATCAATATTTATTTGTGATTCATACATGTTAAGCCAAAATAACAGAAAAAAATGTCTGCGTTTTTCTATGCTTTCTCCATCATTGCATTCTAAATTTATAATTGCTTTGCCATAAAAGTAGAAGTAAATATAAAGTTATCTTAGTTCTCGCTTGAATTATTTCACCAATGTCAGGTCGTCCTAATTATAAGGGGGGCTACATGTACTACATTCAGTTTACACATGCGCACTTCGTTCCAATTTGTTAAATATTATGTGTTCTGTTTCATAAATTAGTGACAAAGTTTGCCTGTCTAAACGAAAAAAGGGTAGTAAAAAAAAAACAAAAAAAAAACAAAAACAAGCGATTTCATTGGTTGGCATGTGATGTTAAACACTAATTTGGCAAATCCTGTCATTTATTATATTTCATATATGGTAGAAATCATATGTATCCTATTTCTATATGTAAGAAATAAATGCATCTTAATTTTAGAGTGCGAACAACTTCATCGTTGTATACCCATGGTTTATTGACATGTAACATATGGGGTTTATTGACATGTAACATGCACATAACATGTACTCGTGAAACAATGATATAATAGCTTTATCATTAAGATGTTTATTTGTATAATAACTGACCTTGAAATTTTTGCAAAAATTATGACCTCTCACTTGTTTATTGAATATTTGGATCTTTTCACACGCCGCAGGAAAATGTTGGGTGAAGTGGCAATTTTAAAAAACCACCTTTCACTTTTCGTCAGTATGTAAACTTTGATATATAGAAAAGTTTTTTAGGCTAACCTTTACACACCTCTGGTATGCTTTGAAAAATCATAAGTAATGAATGACCTCGTATTTGCTCTACTTATGTAATTTGAGGTACTTGTAGGTAGGTCCACACCAAAGCAGTGGCTATTTTATTTTCTGTTTATTTAAAAATCCCCATATCACTACCCTCTTGTACTTGTGAGTATCAATTGATATAGAAAAAAAAAATGTTTGTAATTTATGTAGGGTAATTATAAATTGGATCTGATTCTTAAAATGCCACGGCATTTACACTCTTTGCACTAAGGATTAATTCTACATTAAAAAATGAAATAAAAAGAACACAGCGTGATTTAATGCGTTCTTGTTTTGTATTAAAAATATTGCTTTTGTTGTGTGTACAACATGCAAACTATTATGAAAGACTAAGCTCATAACCCATCAATTCAACCTCAGAAATTTACCATTTAAACCTCGTGTTTTCATGATTGAAGTTTTATGAATTCACATTTTCAAGTTCACGAATTCAACTTCCGTCTAGAATTCATGATTCATTTCTAATGGAATATTGATTTGCGTTCATGAAGTTAAGTTAGGGAAGTCATTACAATTAATTAACATTATAATCATTATGTTAAATTCAAGATGCTTAAATTACGAAAACTTGCACTAGTGAAATTGAAATTGTGAATTCGCGAAGCTGAATGTGTGCGATCTTGAAATCATGAAGTTGAAATTGTGAAATATTTTTTAAAGTTGAATCTGTATTATCCGAGCACAATAAACAAAACTTTCGTTAGTTCTAAAAATACAAGCACAGTTCAGTTAAAGATTAACACAGGTAAACATAGGTAAACTTCAAGTGATTAACCAAATTATTACTAATCTATTATTAAATTATTAAAAATCTTGATGTTGTCTTTATTTGACTCTATAGCACAGTAAGTAAGACCGATATTAACATAAAATGAGCACAGCTAGTGTATTCAAAACCTACTGAAAACTGAGTCATTTTTTTAATTCTTTAATATATTGCTTACAGCTGAAACAAAATAAATATATGAACTTAAAGATATTGTATTGTATTGGCCACGAGATAATAAGTCGTGGCCACGAGATAATATCTTGAGGCCTCAAGAAAATAAGTCGTGGCCACAAGATAAAATAAAACTGCAAATGTCACCTCAATGCCACCGCACAAACATGTAATGTGAATGCTTTTAAAAACTTAAACCAGCGTGTTAATTACGCGTGGATTTGAAAGGCAACAGTTCAGTATTTTGGTTTCGTATAACGGGTTTTAAACATTCTTTTAAAAAAAGATCTTTTCCGTTAATCACATTTCCAATAGCTGATTTTGATGATAATACAAAATGGTTGTGATTGACGTTATCAACACAACTTTACTTTTAAATTTACTGATATTGATTGGCTTTTGCCATTAAACGAAGGGCGTGACTTAGCGAGTGGGGGGCGTATCCATGATCTTTATTTAAAATAAACGAGTTAACTTGACTTGATAAAATGCTCGATACAATACAAAATGTGTTGTAAATTATTGTGTGAGCCATAAATCACCTGTAGTAAATTTTGATCGCACAGGCAGAGAAACTAACATAATATCATGAAAATTACCGGAATATAACGATAACTTTGAGTCGCCAAACTGGAGTCCTGGATAGATTTAGAATGGTAAGGGTTTCCACTGATACATCGTCAATTTTAATTGAAATCAAATTTTGATCTAAATATTCTTT
>NW_026865120.1:0-96741 GCF_026571515.1 Ruditapes philippinarum
AAAACCAAAATAACTCAGATTAAGCATTTTAAAAATTTTCAGTTTTGGTCATTTCAACTTTAAAGAGCAATTTTTTCAAAAAATCTAAGTTAAAAAGAAAATTATTTTTAAAAAATTAAAAATTCCCCTTTCTTCCTGCCCTTTTCACATGAACAAATATTCCAGGGTTTATATTTTTTTCAAAATTTTGAAAATTTTTTCTACTTGATAATAGTTTAATTTTTGACAAAACTCAAAAAAAAGGGGTTAAATAAAATAAAATGAGGTTAAAATGAAAAACCCCCCTTTTCCAAAAAATGCATTCAGGTTCATAATTTTCTTTTAAACTTGTTTAATTAAGACTATATTAAAAGGGGTTTTTAGGAGAACGACCAAAACAAATCGAAAGGGTAAATACTCGAAAATTTTTTTGAAATTAAAAATAAATAAGATGGATGAAAAAAACAACAAAAAATAATCAAAATTTTTTTATTTAATTTAAAGTCAAATTTTTAAAAACTGAATAAAAAGGAAAATTTGGGTTTTTTGAAATGGATTGAAAAGGAAAAATTTTTAATTTTTGTTTTTTAAAATTTTGGCTATTATTCGTTTTCTCTTGTGAAAAGTTTTAAATGTTTTATTCTTTAAGAAAAAAAAATTTTTTATCATTTTCATGTAATTATTTATTTTACATTTTCATTTCATCCAAAATTAAATTGCAAATTTTGGGTTTTATATTTTGGGAACGCTGATTTAAAAAATTTTTTAACACTTTTGTGTCATATTTTTACATATCAACAGTATTTGTCTGTAAAGTTTTTGTCGAAAAATACCAAAATGCTTTTTTTTTTAAAAATTAAAATTTAATTCTTCATTCTTTAAAAAAAAGTCTAATTGGGGGGTAAAAGCACATGTTAATCTGTATTACATCTTTATAAGCAAAGGAGCCGTTTTAAAACCCCAGCCCCCATAAAAGTTCGTGTTTTATCGGGGAATTCGCCTTTTTGGTATCTGGGATTAGATTTTTTAGGGATTTTTCCAAAACCCGGGGATGACAAATTTAACTTCTTAATTAATTGGTTCATCTTCCCCGAAATTTTAAAGATTTCTAAATTCACCCAAAATTCAGATTTTAACTTTACGAATTTTAAATTTTTAGCTTCATGGTTAAAGATTTCAAAGTCATGGGAAATCCAAATTTTAAATAAGATGTAAAATTTCAACTTCAAAAAATTTTAAAGGGTTAAAATTTTTAACTTTTTGTGAAATTGAAATTGCTCAATGGTAGATTTTTAATTTTTCCCAAATCAAATGTAAAAGGAAATTTACAATCTTATTTTCTTTAATAGAAGATGATTTAACTTCTGAATGATTATATTTTGAATAGAAAAAAAAGGGTTGCATAAAGCTGTATTCAGAGAAAATTCAAATTTCACCAGTAGATATTACATACTTGCATGCCTAACATGCCAATTAAAATCGTTTTATTTGTTTGGGTGTCAGACCAAACAAATAAATGGTAGCGAAATTTCAGAGTCAAAATGTTCTTAATTGCAAATTGCCGAAAGTAGTCCACTTTTTTAAGCGGTTTTTCCCCTTTGTATGTACACAAGCCAAAAAATTCAGGGGAGATCAATGCGTAAAGAGGGTTTCAAAGAAGGCGCATAAATTTTTTCAAGCAAAGTAATTCCCGAATGGTCGAAGATTTCAAATATTGTTTTCTGGTATTTTTGATCGAAAATAACTAAATACAAGCGGAACTTTTCAATCTCTGACACAGAAGTTTTATGACAAACCTAACAACAAGTAGTTCTCAAAACAGCTTAAAACTAGCGATTTAAAAGAAAGAACTATTTCATTTTGTTACAAGTATCCAACAAATTACAACGCATTTAAAGTTAAAACATTAGCGTTGCTTATAGAATTGTCAAAAAATGCACAATCACAAATTACGCGGATGAATATGATTTTATTAATGAAAAATACTATTTTTAGCCATGTAGATTTCCGAATACTACACAAACCGAGTAGTGGAATTAAAATAATTCAATGTCGGACGTTTGGGCGAGAGGATTTTCGCTAAAATTTTTTACTTCAATTTTAAACAACAGGTTTACCCTGAACAAAATACTTTGAAATTAATAAAGATTACAAACCTGAATGCAATGGGAAATTCTAAATTTTGAATGACTTGATATTATTCAGTCATCTTTGATAACTTTCCGTGGGACAGTGGGAACGCGCTCGCTTAGTGAGTGAGAGGGCTCGGTTCGAATCCCAGTCGAGAAATTTTTTTTTTGTTAAATTTTTTTTTTAATTGTTTTTGTTAAGGAAGTAGCCATGATTTACAAAGGGTAAAGTGTGGCTGTCGTAAAAAAGTACATAAAAGATTTTTTTATGCAACTCTAGTTATGCAGAATTCCGTATGTGCCCTTACAAAATGAATTATTTAAAACATAAAATAAACTTATACAGGAAAATGCATACATATATACAGTACGATTTAGATTGCAAAGATCAGAAAATACAAAGAACTTGAACCCTTTGATTCTTTGATAAATATACATGCTTATAGTAAGCTTCAGGGTTTTTACATCTGTGGTTAAACAACAGTTAAAAGTCGTTACAAGCCCAAGTTCAAATCCCAGTAAAGGTAACTCATTTTTTTAAATTGTTAAAGTCAAATAAACATTGGATTGAATATCAGTGTTGCAATTAGTCTTATAGCCAATTTACTACAATTAAAACGCTGGAAAGCAATGGTGGCACTAAACATATAATCTCACAACCTGCACCTTTCTTACATTCTGAGACCCAAACAAATTCAGCGCCTTCTGTGCTTTGATTAATGTTACTCTGTGGAAACCAATAATTTCACAGAAAATGTCTGAAAAGGGGGCATAACACTTTCAATGTTGAGTTGATTGTTATGAAAATTAAACTTAACGTGTGTTGTTATATAACATACTCGCGTGTAAAATATAAACATAATCATTCAAAATGCTTCAAAAGTTATTCTGCTTAAACCAATTATTTCACTTAAAAAATCTTAGAAAGGAGCATATATAACTAAAGAGTGGATTCGTTCAAAATCGACCTTGACCGGTGTTTTGATATAACATAGATACATACTTGTGAAATCCTTCAAAATTTATTCTACGGAAACAAATAATTTATTTTGCTTAATCGAGGGCCAATTGTCCTTAAAATTTAGCTTATCGTGACAGAATGAACTACTCGTATGTTATGTTTACAGTTAGATGCGCGCGGACTGACGAACCGACAATACCTATATACGACCCGAAGGCCTATGGGCGTATAAAAAACAACAAAATTTCCCTGTTTTAAAAAAAAAATTTTCTTTTTTTCCTCCCTTTTCATTAAAACATTTAAAAATTAAATTATTATATAAAATTTATAATAAAAGTGTCACCCCTTCCCCCCCCCCCCGCCTTCTATAATGGGGGGGAAACCAATTTATTTAGAAAATGGGGAATGATTTGGGAAAAATATTTGTCGGGTTAGTTGATGTTAATGCCCAAAAAACTGAAAAACTGGGAAAAAGGACATACATTTTAAAAAAGTTTTTAATCTAAATGGTGTTTTAACCCTTTTTTAGAATTTTCCCCAAGGGTATATTTTTTACTAAAAATTCTTAAAAATTTTTTTAAATATGTTAAAAAAAATCTTTTTCCCTCCCCCTAAAAACCATGCAAGCATAAAACAAATTAAACTAAAAAATTCCCTTTTTCCCCCAAGTAAAATTCCCCTTTTAAAAAAAAACTGAAAAGTCCCTGTATTTTTAGAATGTTAAAAATTTTCTTTTCCATGGCCTAAAAACCAAAGCCTAAAACAAACTAAAATTAAAAAATACATTTTCCCTAAACGGAAAAAATCCTTTTAAAAAATGCCCAAATGATCGTCCGTTTTTTTTTAAAAGGGTAAAAGTTTTAAAAAATACTTTACCCTCGGCCTAAAAAAAAAGTATAAAAATAACTAAAAGGGGGGAAAAATTCTTTTTCCCCCAAACGTAAAATTTCCTATAAAAATGGCCCAAATTCAGGGCCGGGGTTTTTTTAAATAATGTTAAAATATACTTTCCATCCGGCCCAAAAAACCAAACATTAAAAAAAACTAAAAGTAAAATACATTTTCCCCAACGTAAATCCCATAAAAATTCCCCTGATCAAACCGGGCTTTTTTAGGTATGTAAAATATCTTACCCTCGGCCCCAAAACCAAGATAAAAAAAAAAAGTTTAAAAAATACATTTTCCTTTTAAAATTTTGGTGACATTCCGCAATTCAAAAAAACACTTCTTATCTTACTGACAAGGCTTTTTTTCCCTTTTCATGATTCCCAAAATATTTCCATTTCATTTCGTAAATCAATTTAATTTACCCCAATTTGGAAATTTTGGCAGGGGTTTTTTAAATCCTTTGGGGTAATAAAGGGGGGGGAAAAAATAAATTTGAAAACATTTCTATGGGGGTTAAAATCTCACAAAACAACAATCTGCGGGTTTTTTTCTCATTTTAGAATCAGACAAACGCGTGATGTTACACATAGCCCGGGGGGGGGTTGGGCCATCGTCATTTTCGGTATTTATAATGGCTGCGGGGTTTAAATTCCCTCCCATTATTTACGGTTATGTTTTCACTGAAATTGTTAAATCCCTTAAAAGGTTTAACCGCCTAAAATTTCGGGTTCCAAATCAAAATCTCCAAAATTTTCTACCCGAGGTTTCCCCCAAAAAACCCACCCCTTTTAATTTATCGTATCCACAAATTGTAATTGTGAAGGCTTTAACTGTTTTGATAGAAAACAACGTTTTCAAAGAATACCCGGGGGAAAATACCCGGACTTGCATGGTCTTAAACGACTTTTAATGAAAATTTCATAACCTAGCTCCGGTTTTCGCCCAAATTTTTTGGGGCCCAAAAACCTCATTTTTTTGAAGAAATTAATTGATTTAAAAGTATTTTTTTTATATTTCTATAATCCCCCGACATATTAACTCTTTTGATATGTAATTCCTGGGCTTTTCTGGTTTCTGGGAAATTTATTACAAACCCCTTTTGGGAAATGAAACCCCTTTTTCCCCTCTAATTTAAAAGTTGCCCCAATTTTGTAACAAAAAAATTTTCCCCGCCTGTAAAAAATAATGGATATTTCTTTTTAAGAGATTACACCCGATTTTTTTAAAATTTGGGAAAATTTTTATTAGTTTTTGTTTTGCGTTTAAAACTATAAAAAAGCAAAAAATAACGCACACTTTACAAAATTTTAAGACGCAAAATTTCTTTCCTTTTCATTTAAAAGGATAAACAATAAATTTTAAATTTTAGGACCCCCAATTTTCTTTTTTTAAATGGTTTTGGAAAATACAATTTTTTTTCCCCCCCCTTTTTAAATTAAAATTTTTCCCCGGGGTTTTAGAATTTATTTAAAAGGGGCCCAACCCCCATTTTTATGTTTGTTCCCCGGAGGAGGGGGAAAGAAAAACCCCCAAAAATAAATTTTTTAAATTGTTTAAAAAAAAGTCCCCACAATAACAGAAAAAAATTTTTTAAAGTTTTTCCCTTAAAAATTTTTTGTATTGGTTGCTTTTTTATTTGAAAAATTAAGGTGAACAGGGAAAAGGGTTTTCTTGGGGTTTTTCACACCCAAAACAAATAAAAAAAAAACACTTCCCAAACAAAATTAAGGGGTTAGACATTTAGGGTCCTTCCGTATTTTATTCTTCACGTTTCCCTAAGTTAGCTTGTAGCTTCCTCCCCGAAAAATCCAAAATCCCTTTGGGGATGCGAAACCAACCTGGTGTAAGCAAAAAGGGTTTTTAAATCCAAAAACCTTAACCACTCCCCCTCAAAATAAAAAAACAACAAAAATAATGTTTTTTATTTTAAAATGGGAAAAAGGGAAAAAATTTAAAGGAGAAAAGGGGGACCGATGCCCGCAAATTTTTTTTACAACCCGGGGAGAACCAGGGAAAAAAAAGTCTCCGCCTTTTGAAAAAATTTAAGTCGTAAAGACACCCCCCAAACCCGGGGGGGGGTTTCCCCTTTTTTTTTTTTTCCCCTTTTCCCCCAAAACAAAATAAAACAGTCCCAAAAAAGGGGGCCAAACCCAAACGCCCAAAAAAAAGCAAAAGTCCCCCGGCGGGAACTTTCAATTGTTTCAAACAATTTTTCCACATGAAAATTTTTGGGAAGGGTCCAAAAAGCAAAAGGTTGAAAAAAGGCAATGGCCCTTTGGGAAAAAGCCCTTTAAGCGGGAAGTTTGCAGCTTTTTTGACAAGTATAAACCCAGGGTTTTTTAATGACCCACGCATGGGGTTATTGAAACACTGTCGTATCTTCGTGGGGTTTGAAAAAAGACAAAGAATTGAACCCTTGGGGAAAAAATTTTGAATATAAAAAATTACCCAAAGAAATTTTGGTTTATTTATATCTTTTTTTTTATAAAAGCCCCTATTTTTATTTCCAACCCAATTAAATCATTGGTTGGCCCTTTACCCCCACTATACTTCTGGCCTCCCTAACTAAACAGTCCCCTTTTTTTGGCTTTTGGCCGTTTAAAAAAATTAAAATTTATTTTAATCAAAATCCCTTTTAAACTCGGCTAAATTATTCATTTTACGGTTTATTTATGCGTCACCAAAAAAGCCGAAAAAGCTTAATGATCAAAAAAACCCTGTCCGGTTAATGACCCCCTTTGGAAGAGATAGGGGTTTTGAAAATAAACATTAAATTTTTTTCAAAAAGTTTGTTTGATTTTGGATTTTTTCCTTTTTTTTTCTTCTTTTTTTCATTCTTTTTTTAAGTAAAATTAATTTTACATTTCTTTTTTTTTTTGTTTTTTTTTTTCTATTTTTTTGGGAAATTTTTCAACGCACCGGCCCCAGGGAAGATTTTTAAAGGTACGTTTGCCTATAGGGGGTTGGGGGAAGACTCAAATCCCACCCTAACCCTTATTATAACCCCCGAGTGAAACCACCGACGTTTCCCTAGGGGTACCGGGGGTAAATCCCTTCATAAAAAGAAACCAACCCGGGCCCTTCCGGTTATCCAACCCCCCCCGGTATAGATTTGGTTTACGTCTGCCAAACCTTTTAAATTTTCGGGGTTTTTAAAAATTAAAAAACAAAAAGAAAATTTTAACCCCCTGTTTTGTAAAAAAATATATTATTAATTTGACACAAAAGGGGGTTTATTGGGCAAAATTTAATTCTTTCTTTAAGATTAAGGGGGTTAAGTTTCCCACATACCACCTTTCTTTTTAAAAGGGTCAGTCTTAAATGGTTGTCAACTTAATGTTTAAATTTTATAAATCATTTATCCCAAAAAAATACAATTAGTTGTTGGGTTTTATAAAAAAGGGGTTTTGTTAATTATTAAACTTTTTTTTTCACCCCAGTAAGGGCATTTCAGAAAAACCTTAAACTCCAAAACATTGGTAAATGTCATTTAAAATTTTAACCCACAGACGTATCTTTTCAAAGTTTTTTTTGACTGGGGTGGGAAAAATTTTTCCCTTAACCTTAGCTTCAAAAAACTTTAAATAACCCTTGGGCAAAAAACATTGCGAGAAAAACATGCCCAAAAAATGCTGTAGTGAAGATGTAAAACATTTATTAAAATTAAAACCCCTGGGTTTCCCTCCCAAGCACAAAAAGAAAATCAATAAACTTAAAAATTCTTAAAATTTTAAATGCAAACAAATCAATATTATCCCCGAAAAGGAAAAAAAATGTTTGCAATCATTTTAAAAAAATAAAAAATTTAAACTCATTCAGTACAATAAAAACAAACAAAACTTCTTGTTTTTAATTCATTTACCAATATATTTTCCCGAAATAAAAATTTTGTTATTGAACCAAACAGCAAAATAGTGCTTAGAAAATGTAATAAACTAAAGAAGCCTATTAATAATAATTTCGTTACTTTTGTAAACCCCTAAAACACCTTTGTTTAACCCAATGCAAAATTTAAAAATGAAGCCCCGAAAAATAAAATATTATTGCTGACAATTTTTGGAAAAGTCTACCAAAATCCCCCCCCAAATACAGGCCCCCCCCTTTTCCTTTCCCCCCCCCTTTTCACAAAACCCCCAAAAATTCCCCAACCCCCTATCCTAAAAGCCCGGGTTTTTTGTTCGGGACTTTTTAAAAAATAAAAATTAAAAAGCTTTAAAGGGCTTTCTTTGTTTTTGTAACCCTTAATTTTTCAAATCACCCCGATCCCTTCTTCTTTTTTAATAAACGTCAAACCCAAAGATAAAGGGGAAACCCCTAAAAGGGCATTAAAACTTTTAAAAATTAAAAAAATTAAAAATTCCCAAAACCTTTAATTTAAAAACAAATGTTTTAGGGGAATTTTTTTATATTTACTATTTTTTCGAAATTTACAATTTTGATTCGCACAATATTTTTTTTGAAAACAAGCTCTAACAAGGAAAGGAAAAACCAAAAATTTTTTTATATAACCAAATTACATCACTCTAAATAAATTAAAAATTTTTTTTCCCCGGGGAAAAATTTTTTTGTAAATGGGGATTTTCTTTTTTAAAAACAATTTTTTTAAAATCCCGCCCAATTTTTTTTAGAAATTTGGGAAGGGCGCAGGACTTTTAAAAAGTTAAATTTTCAAGTTAAAAGGGGGTTTTTCTTTTTTCTATTAAATCCCTTTTTGCCAGAAAATTTGTGTTTTCCCAAAACCTATTGAGCCCCGACGATGACCGTGGGTCAAAACTGGGACTCCGGTTCCTGGGACGTATGCGGGCTTCAACCCAAAACTAGAACGAGAAATACTACTTGCAGCACTTTCCCTTTCCCCTTTTAAAGGGGATATTTTTACCCTTTTTACTAAAACAAGGGAAAAACCCGTTTCACAATTTTTATTTTTTTCTTTTTTGAATTTTTCAAGTAAAATTTCCCCTTTTTAAAATAAAATTTTTTAATATTTTTCTAGCGCAGTCGGCTAGGGGTTTGGGTTTACAAATTTTTTGTCAAGAACCCCCGATTTGATCAATAAAAACCCTTCCAAAAACAGCTAAAAATAATTTGGAAACCCCAAAAATTCCTTCCCAATTTTTTTATGTTTAAAACATTACATTGGGGTTTTTAAATTTTCGGTGATTCGATCTTAAATTTTTAATGAATGAGAACGGGGGAAAAAATTTTTTGATTTAACTGCTGGGAAGGAGTATAAAAAAACAAAAATAAAATTAAATTTGTTTAATTTATTAAATTTAAACCCTATATCTCTTACGAAATTTATATCTTTTACAGGGGAAATAACTAATTCCTTTTGGTTACTACGACTATGTTTTGTATTTTTTTATTTCCCCATGCAACTTGTTGCATAATTCAAAAACTTAAAATTTGATTACCTTAACATTTGGAAATCCAAAAATTTCTTTTTTATTTTAAAAATTTGTTGTAGTTACTGATTTAAAAATATTTTTTTTAAAAAACTAGGGGCGGGCAAAAGGAAATGGGAAAACAATTTTTTACTGATTTAACAAATCCCGCTAGAGCGAACTACGTAAGAAAAATTATAAAGATCCCCTTTTCCATAAAGGGGTGATTCCGAAAACTCTCCCCTTTTTTATATCATTTTTCCATTTGCCGCAAAAAAAGGGGTAACCCCCCCATTTTTGAAAAAAAAATCCGGGGTGAAAGGTTTTTTTTTTAACTTATTTAAATATTGTTTTTTTTTTACTTTCCATAAAGCTGTTGAATTTGGAGGGAAATGAGAAAAATTTTTGTGGGAAAAAAAAAAAATGTACATAATTTTTATTTTCTTTTTTCCTTTACAAATTTTTTTCCTGATGGGGCACAAAAAGAACCGTTCCAAATTGGGCATGTTTACTTACAAAATTTTAAAAAGTCTTTTTAATTTGGGGAATTACTTTCCTTTCCAAGGACCCTTTTGTGAAAGCTATTTTATTTAAAATTTGGCCCTTTCATTAACCAGGCATAAAATTAAAAATATAAAATTTTGCAAATTAAAGTTTACAAAACCCTCCCCAATCACAAAATAAAAGTAATCCCAAAATTTTAAATTTTCCCGTTGAAAAGGGATTTTTTGCGCGCCTTTTTTGCGGGGGCCTTTCCAATTTCTGCATTGGGACGCAACACCTTTTTACTGTATCTTTCTTTGACTTTTCTCCGGGAAAAAGTTCCCCCTGCTTAATTAAACAGGGGGCCTGAATATTCGTTTGGGGGGGATTAGGGCGTCAAAAAATAAATTCCCCAGGGGAAAATTTCAGGGGAATTATTTAAATTTTCCCCAATGGTTTCTAAATAAAGGGTTAAAAAGAATCCCCAATGACAAAAAATGGGAGGGCCCTGGGCGGAAACATTTGTATTGAGTCTAAAAACTTTTGGGCCCATTAACATAACCCTAAAAAGAACCCCCAAAAGCGTAAAAATTTTTTTTAAGGATTATTTATCATAATAGGACGATTCGTTTTTCGTAAAAAATTTTCCCTTCAATTTTATTTTTGTTTTTATTTTAAAAGGGAAAATTCAAGTTACAAAATAAAGGGGCAAAATAAATTTTTAAATTTCCCTCGGGGTTTATTAATTTTTTCCTTTTACCTAAAACTTTGTTTTTTTGTTGTTTTTTTTCAATAGTCTAACGCAAATTTCCAAAACCCTTTTTGGTCCCCCTTTTCCCCGGGGTTTTTAAACCGCCCAAACGGCTTTTCTAGGGTACAAAGTTTTAACTGACACGTAGGGTTACAATTTTTAATTTTTTCCGAAAATGTTAATTTCTTACCCCCGGTGTATAAATGTTTAGCCCAAAACGACCCAAAATGCCCATTATACTAATTTTGAGTCAATTTTTTGAGGTTTAAAAAGCTTTTGAACCCGGGACCTAACCCATTATCCAGCCCTCCCTTTTAAACCTTCAAACTGACGACTACCCCCAAGAATTTAAAATTTGTTTTTTAAAATTTAATTAAGTGTATCCCAAAAATGATTAAAAATCCCCCCATATATTATTAAGCAATTTAAAAATGTAATTGCGTCGTAAAATATTTTGGGAAACATCCCGCATCTAGTAACACTAGCTGTCTAACTTCTAAATCAGCATCTTATCATTTGAAAGTAGCAAAGAAAGCTTCCGCGTCTATATTCATCGTACCCATCTTTTGATAGAAGGAAAGATATTGCATAAACCAGTATTGCATCAATGTCAAAGTTTCTACAAAAAATTAATACTTGAATATTAATAAAATTTTAGGGGCCTGTAATTCCTAAGAAATGACTAAATTTTTTATTTATTTGAAAGGAAAAGATATCGGTTTTATAAAGTTTAAATGATAGCTTTAGATGCTTATTACCTGAAGGAAATACATGCAATGTAAAATTATATGTCATAAAAGTAGTAAAATGTGAACAAAATACTATTTTGACTTACATACAAATAATAAAATCACTATAAATGTACTTATTGCCAAAAAAGCAAAAGAAATTAAAGATGGCTCATGTAATTGGCCAATGAATCACTTTTTTGGAAACTATAACAGGACACCAAAAATAAGATTTATAAAGAAATAAACAAAAATCATTCCTGTGACATAATAGGCCTTTAAGGGAGATTTTTAACATCAAAATATAAAATAGCACAGAATTCATTTCACAGAAATTCCAACGTTTCACGTCAGGTTGTACGGTTTTCGGCTTGTACTTTAAATTAAGTTTCAATATCTAGGACATGACAATCATTACTCATTATTGCGTTTTGACCTATTTCTGTTTTCGGAGACAAGAAAAAGGAGACTGTTATTTGCGTTATCAGCATCTCTTTTTCCTATCAACATTATTATCTTCATTTGATTGGATGATTAAAAATCCCGGATTTAAATTACAGGGAAAAAAGTTAGTTTTTTTGCCATGTTAGGGAAATCATAAAGATGAAAGGATGGTTCGGCTGTATATAAATGGAAAGGTATGACCGGTTTGTTATTCACCCTGCAAGTCATAAACTGTCAACAGGTAAGTTCGAATGAATTTTCTGTTATTATTTCATTAAACTGCGAATCAGACGATATAGTTTGAGTTTTAAATGGAGATTTTAATCTTGTTGAGTAATTAAAGGATAATTTTTCAAGAGTGTGAATATGTTTTTATTCTTTTCAGATCATGGCTGTCACAAAAGCATTCTTCCTATTGGGCTTGGTAACGATAGTCAATGGACATGGTCGGCTGATAGATCCGCCATCCAGGTCATCTGCATTTAGATTTGGCTTCAATACACCACCTAATTTTCTTCTGGACAAGCAACTAAATTGCGGAGGAGTCTGGGTAAGTTACCGGTCAAACTACCGTTACAAAGCATTATCAATATCATATCATTTATTATACCAACCATTTATTCGTTAAATTTGAGGAAAAAACAAATATTTACATAAAATGAGATGTTATTTGTACAACGTTTATTGGCATGGTTCTTACTAGTATTTACACATCTTGAAATTATGTAGCATGCAGTTTATCACGGTAAAATTTAAAATCACATTGTTTAAGATCTACGCTAACATAAATCTTCATATATTTATTTATTTGTTTACTGGAGATACATTTCGTTTTGAAGTAGGTTTTTTTTCGTTTTTTTTTCTTTTTTGTTTCTTTTTTTTTTACTTTTAGGGTGATAATTTGACTGCTTCAAGTAAGCAGTAACATATAAATTAAAAATATGTCGTCTTATTCATATGTTTTAAATACACAAAAAGTAATATTCCTACCGATCATAATACATATAATCTATTCTTCAGGCAGGGCATGTATTATTACACATCTTACAGCCAAACGGAATGTTATCCAGCCTCAGCAGTTACATTTTATACTTGTACTCATATCTATGTTCATTTTATTCCGAATAAAGATATATTACTAACATGGTTAAAACATTCGGTTTGGGTTCTTTTAAGAATCAGTGGCAGGTAAATCATGGTCGTTGTGGTGTATGCGGTGACCCGTACCAGGGTCCACGTAAAAACGAAGCAGGTGGGGTATACGCTACAGGAACAATTGTTCATACATATAAAGAGGGTACGCAGATAAATGTTGTAATTGGTAAGTGACTGTCTTATTCATGCAGTATGACATTATCAATTGCAGAAAAAAGTATATGCATCTCTTGAACGGAACAGAATGCGAATGTAGGAACTATATCGATTTTAATGTTAATAGAGGATAGGTAAATATGAGCTTGAAAAACGTTTATCATTTATCCTATAACTTGCGTAAGAGCATTCCTGTATATTTACATTACAGCAATGACGTTGATACAATGCATTCTTATTACAATCACGATTTATTGTAACGGAATTCCGAATAATTTTACAATCTCAACAATATTGATACACTAAATTTATAAACAATTAATTCAAATATAATATTCAACTTATTTCATTCTGCTGAGTTCCTAGTAAAAGCGTATTATCTTACAGACATAACTGCCCCTCATGGCGGATGGTCCGAGTTTAGAATTTGTCCTAACAACAACATTCATAAAGCTGTCACACAAGAGTGTTTTGATCGATATCTACTGGCGACACCTAGCGGAGAAACCAGATATATTCATCAACGTGAAGCAGCTAATATTACAATCCCTCTCGTGCTTCCAAAAGGTCTAACTTGCTCGCAATGTGTTCTACAATGGAAATGGAATACTGGTATGTAAACAATTCAAATATCATGTATTTATCATATGATTTTATATAATTTATTCGAGTAGTAGTTTAAAATATATATTTTGTGTATCTTAAAGTGACAAACGTTCATCATGTCGCTACTATATATTACAAGAATAAAGTGTCGGAGGACCAAAAACCTAAAAACATAAAATTTGAATTTCTTACATAGATCACCTAAGCCTTTTAAAAGAAATATATGTAAAGGATAATTTACATATATGTTGAAATTTTTTTAATCGTAATTCATGGTATTCTTAGCCTGATTTTAGTGACATAGGTTAAAAGGATGATTTTTTGGTCATTTTCCACAGTTACAATAGTTACAATAATTATTCTAGAAAATATTGTTATCAAATAATCTGAAACATAGCAAACAAGTCTTTGAGCTAGACATACATCTAATGGAACAATAATCTCAAAAAAATATTTCAAGTTCTGTCATGTCAAATTCCTTTTAAGCAAACAGTTCAGGCTGTAAAGCAACCGAATGCTTATTCCAGCTATCTGACTATTAGAAAATGTTAAGATACTGAAATGCTTTAAACTATTGACAGTTTACTTATTAAATAGATAATAAAACTGTAACATATCTTATTTAGCCCATGATTATAACTGTGACACAGTTACCAAAGAATGTTGCAAAGGTTGTGGACCACAGGAGCAATTCTACGGCTGCGCAGATGTCGCAATAATAAAGACATCAAGCGGTGAAACTTCGTCAACAACGAAAACGACAAATCTTCCTAATGAACCTGTCGGTTTCATTCCTATTGGAAACAATTTCCCTTAAGCCGTCAGCAAGCGATTTCTATTTCTTGTTCTATGGAATTGAACGTGTTGTTTTGAGGGGAAAAGTTTGAAAACAGTTCAAATCAGTCACTGATTTTGCATGTTTGCTTGGGATTTGACGGAAGAGACATGGCATCTGAAATGATGGACATTTAGATCGTTATAGTGAGGCAAAGTTATGTTTACATAGGAAATGTGCACATGAATGTAATTGGTCAACAACGTAATAGAGTTTTGGAAGGGACATTTCATTGTACAGTTTTATTTCCATGTATTATTTGACAACTTGTATTGTAAATAAACCTTTGCTCTTTGTTTCTACATGTACATTTGTATTTCTTTCAACATTTTGTCTAATGTTAGCTTTTTTATAACATGCGAAAAATGTAATATATTTACAATAAAAGCTTTTTTCTACACTGACTTTTGGATGGTATATTTGTAGTTTTTTAAGTTTATTTAAAAACTTGTTTTCTATTAGTAAGATTGATTTTGTCAATTGTTTAATAGAAAGAGCATCGAAACACAAGGCTATCTGATGTTGCTTCTCGAGTATAAATCATATTGTCGAGTGTTTTGATGGTATTTCCTTTTTTTATCATAGACAAAAACAAAAACACATTCCCAGTCGTCACAATATAAAACCCCTGAAAAACGTAACCAATGAACGAGCATCTGAATATCGATCCCTTTCTCTGTCGTCAAAATACTTAAATCCCAGAAAAAAATATAAGCCAACCAATGTGCATGCTCTATTTCATTTCCAACAGACAATGTGATAACTAGAGTGCAGGTAACTAATACATGCACTCCAGTTAACTCACTGCATATAATGTGTATACAATTTATCTCTGACACAATTTGAACACAAGGTCCCCAAACTATGATACAACTTCCAGTTATATAGCCGACGGTACCTGTACTTGTAACAACATACACAATGTCTTAAAGTAATCATGAAGGAATAATGAAGGATATCAGTGTTTCTAAATAAACTATTAATAAGCATAGGTGTTGTGTCTTCTTTAATTAAGAAGCGCGACAAACGCTGCAACAAAACAAATATAAAATAAAATAACAAAAACAAAACGCAGCCTTATAATCAGAATGCTTCACTACGTTTGATTGGTGTAACCAGTATCTAATTATAAATCACTTTGTTTTTTGCAATTGAAATATCTGCAATAATAATATGCACTGCTCGGTTAACTTGTCATAATTTTAATAAAATGGTCATAATGTCTTAATTCGTATGTATATTAAATGTCAAAGTTGTCTTGCTACACTATACGATTCCGAAGCAGACATTTGACGAATATCAGGATACCTGAATACGTGATGGCATTCTAATTCAAACTGAAGACGTGATGGCATTTCAATACAAACTGTTTATAGATAGGTTAAGTGTTCTTAAACAGGGTATTTTTTGTTGTAGATAATAACCATCCTGACAGGCCTTATACCTCTGTTACCAAGGCCAACATTGCTCCTAAAGAATTTGTTGACGGGACAGATGTGCTGTTTTGTCGGAAAAAGGTAACAGCCAGTTGTACTGACATATCCGATGAAAGTGTGCAAACAATTCTGACATATCGTGTGGAAACTCTAAAAGTTTTCGTTTAATGATTACCGCGGAAAAAAAGATCAATGAATAAAATGGGCCCATGGATCCCTGAAACGATACAATGGCTGCAACGTCGTGATATATTTCTAACTAGTTAAAGTGTGATATACATGTATTTCTTACTATTAAAAGTTGACTGACTAAACGTGTGTCCATATTTTGAGCCAAAGAGAAGAAGTTAGATATGGAGTGAAACGATGATAAATTAAATATCTTATTCTAGTTAAAATGATCCTCACAATAATTATTGTTCGTTTCGTCATATTGCATTCGGGCAATAAAAGTACACATTAATTAAATTTCAATAAAGTGAAATAATATTTAATTTACAACAAGGATCGTCCTTGCAAAGGATGGTGAGGAGTAATGACAGTTGTTTTGGCCTTTGTTTTATACTAAATGATCCCCGTATTAACATCGTGCATTTATCTCTATAACATTTTTTAATTCACAAGTCTCAAGAAAATGCTTTCTTGAAAAATCCAAAAGGTTCTCTAGGCTTTTCATCACAAAGGTACTAAATTAACACATTTTATCATCCTAATGGGCTTGTTAAAATCGTGACAGGATGTGTTTGGGTAAAGAGCGATACAGAAATCCAAATGTAATGACAGAACTTCTTTCAGGACCCTCATGTTGCTTTTCGTTGACATTGGTTACCCTTTTTAAGAAAGGTTTGCATAAGGGTAAAGTAAACTTATGTATAAAGCAAGGAAATGCTTGCTTGAAATTCAAACTATGTTAAAACATTTTGTTGTTAATCGTTTGATATCACACTCTTGTTCAAACCTTATTAGATAATGTTTAAGATATGTTTCTGTTACTGTTTTAATATGTGAGCACAAAGTTATGATTTTGTTGATGTCAGTTTTATTTTTGGATGAAATATTTACGAAATATTCGAAAAATATCGAAGAAAAGACTATAGAATGATAAACATACAACAAATCAGGGAATGGCGCCTGCAATCTTGAACCGATCTTTAGAAAATATTTGGAGAAATTGAAAGACGTTCCTGAATATGGAAAGGTAACTGAACAGCTGCTTTATTGTAAAACAACACACACATTCATTGACTTGACTAAATTTGATGTTTTTTTGTTCCAGATTTTCTTTTCATTTTCTTTCAAGGCTTATATATATGCTATATACTAACCTCACAGAGGATAATAGCCATAGCTTGTCCCACAAAATTTGTATAATTTATAAAATATTATAGCAAACTTATCTATAAAAAAGTAAATTATTGTTATATTAACCCTGGAGTCAATATCAGATCTGTATGCATGTTTTCTTTTTTCTCTCAAAAAATCTATAATACATGTATGCATAAAATGTTAATGTTATATTTTTTTCCCGGTGACTTACATTGTAACCTGACGTGACGCCCATTTCAAAATGGCGACGCCCATACTGACGTCTTTTAAGGTTCGTCTCACAATTAACATTGCATGTTCTAGATAATAATGAAAAAAATGATAATTCTATTTATTTACTAATCTTTGTTAAGCTATAATATTTGACTTTTTCTCAGCTAAATTCTAAATAGACGAGTACCTCTGTATAGACAATTTATAGTGCGCGTGAGTGAATGCGTGCGCGTGTGTGTTTATTGTTTTGAAACACTAGATAAGAGATCACCAATTTTTACATTAAAAGTTCACTAATTTGACCTTTGACAATACAGATATTTTAATTTGCGGTACAAGGAAGTTGAAACATCAGAAAGAGTTAGCGTGTACTCCATTATATCAAAACTGTTCAAACGGTATCTAATTCCGTCCCTCTTTTTATCACGGAAGTAAGATAGGTCTATCTAGTTCTTTTTCTCTTTGAGCTGTAAATATTTATGCTACTCGCCTTTGAAATAAGCATTCATTGTGTTATTTTAGGCATATTTTGTAATTTTAAACGCAAACATTACAAGCAAGTTTGCTAACCGTCTGAGAGAAGCTCGTGTTTATACTTAAACGTGTTTTGTCGCTTTAGTATGATTTTCAAAATTTATCAAACATTATAAAAAGGTATTGTGATTCATACAGACACATTCACAGAGAAAAAAGCTAAACCTTAAGTTTAGATCCAGAGAGTTTCTTAAGATGTATTTTTAAAGCAATTATTTTCATTTTACTTTTTTCGAGATACTCTTTTAGCAGTTTATCTGTGGCAACAGGGCCGAGTGATTTGCGCGTCGGCCTATAATTCAAGGGTTGCTTGCCTGGTGGGTTCAAATCCCGTCAGGGGTAAGCAAATGTTTTTTTTTTTCAACAAAAAAACTTTACACTCATAGCTTAGTAATAATATCATGTCTTTTATTAAAGACAGATGGCGGGAAAGTGTATAACGTCTGTGTTGTATTGATACAACTGTGTTATAGCCAACAGTTACAGGTGTGCGTCAATATCTAAAGCTGCGAGTCGGATTGGTTGCTCATTGTAAATCATTTATACTTCAGATTAGACCTCAGGTAGAGTTACGCACACAATCTTGAAGCAATGAAAACGTTTTTTTACATTCAAGCAGTTGTCGAATCTTTATTGTTTTCATGGCTTCAACTAAAAAAAATGTGAAGAGTATGCTATTTTTGGCCAGCTGACTCTCGGTCAATATATAGGGACATTTTCTACTTCGTTATAATCGGCTTTTAAATTAGCAATGATTATGGATTTACTTTTACACATTTTAATAAAACTTTTCATTACAGTGAATATGGCGCCTCAACGGAGAGCCTATATTAAGATATAGAAAAATACATATAACTGAATTCTACGTTATACATTTAGCATCATTTATGACATTATTATGAAATGAACTCTTTAGAAGGAACGACATTAAATTTATATAAAGATTTTCATATTTATCTTATCTGTAAGAAGCATTTTTTGTAATGTCGCAACTTGCGTGAGATTATATAACGATTGTCCATATGTTTGACTATAAATTATTAGCATTGTTTAAACTATTTATTGACATTTTTAAATATATTTCTATATCTATTACAAGTTTGTAACTTAAACGTACAAGCCGACTTTTGTTAAGTTCATGTGGATTAATTAAATCAATGAGGTATTTTTTTATAATTGAATATAGTTATATAACTGGAGGCGTAATATCTTCAAAAATCTAAAACGTTTTTGAGCCTTTCCTTTATAATGCGTAAATAACATATTAGTATAACTTGATTCATATTAAAATATTTTTTCAAAATATAGGGATCAGTGGAGAGAGTTCTTTTCGAGCCAAGGCCACGTATCAATTGTTTATACTCAGGAGTGTGTTTAGTTTTGCTCAAACTTTCATCATCACATATTTGTTACAACTTAATATCTTTTTTCTAACTTTGTAACCTTTTTTAAATTATTTTTTATCCGCGAGGCATACACAACGAAACGTAACGTTATATGTGACCAATACAAATACTGACGTTAGTAAATTTGATTTCTGTCTTTTTCGTTTCATTTTCTTTTCCTTCTTTATATTTGACATTACTTGTTGACTAGTAAAAACATAAATTATAAACCACTTTTTCTATCTACATGTATAGATCAATTTTAGATGTACTGCCTGTAAGGGGTATGTTTTAACTGCTTGCATTATTAATACTAACAAAGCTAAATTGTTTTCTTTTAATCTGGACAAAAAATAGCATTAATCATTTTAGAGAAATTCAAAATTAGTATTGATTGAATAATAGTGAACGGTGTAAACTATGAGTGCCGGCTGATCTTGGTCTGTACTGGTCACACTTGTATGTCTATTGCCGCCAGCGGACTAAAGGTTAATTGTATCATAGTTTGGGGACCTTTCTGTTGAAAACGTGTCAGAGTTAAATCGCATACATATACATGCACACTGCGTTAACTGGAATGGATGTATTATTTACCAGCACTCCAGAGCATTGATTGGCTCATTTTGCCTGGGCTTTACTTATTGTGACGACAGAGAAAGGGAAAGCGGCAGAAATATCATATTCAGATGCTCGTTCATTGGTTACTTTTTTCTGGGGATTTATATTGTGACAACAGGGAACGTGTTGTTATGTTTGACTATGATACCAAAGAGAAAGAACACCAAAACACTCGGCAATCTGATTTATACGCCCCCTCGTACAACTCAGATAGCCTCGTGTTTCGGTGCTCTTTCTATTACATAGAGTGGACATATTTAGGATGACTTATCTGTAATACCTTTGAACTTGATGAACTGTTTACCGACATTTAAGAGAATGTTATCTTCTTGTCTGTCTATACAGCGGACTCAAACATTTGTAAATGGCTGTCAAAGTGTTGAAATACATTAGCTATTTTCCATCCGGGTTTATGTATATGAGGTCATAGCGGAAAGTGAATTGTGCCGTCTTAAATACCGGAATATCTTGGTAACAGTACGATAACATGTGTGTCTATAAAATGTACACAATGTACTATCAACTGTTTACAATGTATTTAATTTATTAACATCCTTATTATTCATAAGTTCATTTAGTACGTTTTATTTTCTTCCATGATTTATATCTGTGATTATAAACCCCATTGTAATGCAATATTTATTCTAAGAAATAGCTAAACATATTTTAAGCAGGAATGTTAAAGGTGTTATTTATATCATAAGTGATGAAATATACTAAAATTATTTCAAAATCTCTTACAATCACATTGTATTCATGTCTGAAGGGAGACATTTTTATTTTTTTTTATAAATAAATGTAAAACTAAATCTCTTTTAATTAACGCGCATGAAATTGATATATAATTTTGTAAGAAAAAAGAAATGTCATCATTCCTTTTGAAAATATTAAACTTTAAATTTCTGTAGGTTAAGTAATGATATCGCGTCCTTTCAAAATTCTATGCTTTCGGTTAATGTTATTTTGTTTAATTTGAATCAAGATTCAAACAAATATGTGTCTGAATTTTATGCTGTCCAATGTATTTTGTATCTTATTAATGACAAAAATAATAAAATGATTTAATGTACTTAAATTACGCTAAAATGATATTTTTAAAGTCCCGCCTTTATATTTAATTTTAGGACATTTACAAAAAAATGAATGAAAAAAAAAAGAAATGAAAATTTTGTCTGTGTCTCCCTTTATACTGCCCTCACACATACCTCGCGACCTTACTGCGTCCTTACTGCGACCTTGCTACGACCCAGGACGCAGCACAGTCGCCATGGACGCAGCAGGGACGCAGCGAGGTCGTAGCGAGGAACCCAAGGACGCACAAGGTCGCAGACCGTCGGCGACTATTTTGAACATGCACAAAACAGTCGCAGAAACTCTGCGTTCTTGCTGAGTCCTGGTTAGGTCGCCGTGGGATCGCAGTGGAGTCGCCATAGTCGCAGCAGCATCGTAGTAAGGACGCAATAAGAACGCAATAGACGTAGTACACTCGTACTAAGGACGCCGCTGTTTCAACAGACTGTGGACCACTAGAAGACTGTTTGTATGCGTCTCCGCCAGTGGATGAAGCCGCGATTTCTACACACTGTGAACCACTACCAAACTGCATATCTGAAGCGGCGACTGGGTCAACTTGTAGCACTTTAGAGACCCTCGCTCTTTTGCCTCGTCCGCCTCTCATCTTTGGAATAATATGGATGATTTAACTTAATACTAATTAAATATACGTCTTCACTCGTTGAAGGTCAGACTCAGAATGAAATTTACTGGTAAAAAGTATTGTTTTTATAGACGTAGCAAGAACGTAGTAGGGTCGTCGTACAGTCGCAGGACAGTCGCCGGACAAACGCAATAGTCGTCGTAGAGTCGCCGTAAGGACGCAGAGAACATAGCACAGTCGCAGCTGGGTCGCCGATGATCGCCGTGGGGTCGCCTTGGGGACGCAATACAGTCGCAGTGGAAACGCCATGGACGTAGAAGGGTCGTATTGAGGACATAGAGAAAACGTACTGAACACAAGACTGCAGAGCCCCGGACCGTCTGCGAGAGAAATTTTGGAAATTTGAAAGAAAACCAACGATTTTCGAAAGAAAAATGCTATTTTACTAGTTTTCAGGTCGCAGTAAGGTCGTGGTTTATGTGTGAGGGCAGCATTAAAGCCGAACACGTTCCTGGCGCTGTTGGTATAACAGCTTCCATATCATGTATTGAAAATTTGAAGATAGAAAACGTCATAGCGCCTTTCTGGCCTTTTTAGTACAACCAATGTTGCATTTCACGAACAGAACTTGAAGTAAGAATCAACGTTTGCAAATATCTTCAATATGTTTATGTGTGTTTTTCAGTCTCTCCCGATGGATCTACCTGTTAAATTAGTAAACCGCCCCGCTTTTGGAAACCGGCTTTCACTCACGCCTGCTAGGGTACGTGAGGATGACGCACTTTTTCATTATCTCTCATGTACAGTCTCAATCAAACCGAGTCTGCAATTTTCATGTTATTTTGCTGTGATTAATGCTTCCGAGGGATAACTTTGTTTCCAGATATTTTTCTCTGTTTATTACGTATTATGCATTATGTATAATTTATTTATTTGCAGATACTTAAACTGAATGAGAAAAAATGGCATTTTCACTAAGAGGAAAGCCTATCTTCAAACTATCTATGTTCCTAACAACCCTGTTGTCAACTACAACCATTGTCAAAGGTCACGGACGCTTGATGGAACCGCCTTCGAGGTCAACTGCTTTTCGATTTGGCTTTGCAACTCCTCATAACTATAATGATAATCAACTTAGCTGTGGAGGATATTGGGTAGTTGATATAAAGTATTCGAATTTATGATAAATCTACTGGAAAATTATATTAAGTCCTTTGCAATTATTTAGACCTTAGTTTAAACTACAATGACGAGTAAAGCATATTGTCATGGCAGTTTATAGTCATGTTATCGTTAAAGGCCCTTTGAGCCCCAAAAGTGCTTAAATTCATATTTTTCAAAAGCCTTTTACTCTTGATTTTTTGTTTTCTTTATCAAATAGGGCGTATTGACCAAATAGCAGTCGCCTTTTGCTTCTATGGCATAAAAGTAATTATTTAAGTTAAAGTGATTAAGCATTTTGAATGGAAGTAAAAATTCCACTTCGTTTACATTTTGCCATATTTATGACATAAATTTCACTTCAAGGACTTCTCTGTTCAAATGATAAGCGCGTATCATGCTTCAGTTCCATTCTTATAACATTATAAAAACAATGCTTGCCTTTTTAGGGAAAATTATTAGTATTTATTTCTGCGGACAAATGTGCCTTTATTTACTCAAAAATACACACATAAAGAAAAGAAACAAATAAGTTTAAACTTATTTTACAAATTAATGCAACCCTATGTTTAGAATAATGGATCAGAGTTAGTATTTCAATGCTGAATACAATTTAAGCATATATTGATAATAAAATACACAAAGGTATTGTTCTTATTATTTGCAAACAGAATCAATGGGAACTGAATCAAGGACGCTGTGGTATTTGTGGGGATCCATACCAGGGTCCACGTGAAAACGAGGCTGGCGGGAAATACGCTAAAGGGACAATAGTTCGCCATTACAAGGAAGGGCAGAACATAGATGTAGAAATTGGTAATTTATTATACATGTACGATATACAATAAACAGGAGTGTGGATGGTAGCGGGTTCAAGACGTATGGTCAAATCAAATGATTCTTGCGTTGGTTTACACAAATTTATGTTAGTTAGATTGTGTTGGAAGCAATAAGCATATTGAAACACTATCAAATCTTTTCCCGGAACCAACAAGTTCTAAGCAATGAGTGTAAAGTTTCTTGTTCAAGGAAACAACGACTTGCCCCTGACAGGGTTTGAACACACGCGGTCAGCAATCCTTAGATTACTAGTCCGATATGTTAACCGCCTTGCCACGCCGCATTGATTTGCCTTCTGGGGGGGAGTATGATAATTTTCTTTGCGCGGATCCAAATTCTATAGGCCTATATTTCAATACCCTTCGTTCCAATCGCCCAACTATTAGGTATCTAGCAAAGTTACGTATATATACTGGGATAAAATTAGTTTTTTTTTTGAGTGACTAATTATGTATTAACACAACAACTGATACTGGTCCGAAAAAGGTAACAGCCTTTTGACATTTTTTTTTAAACATATCTTGATAGATCTATTATTCTAAGCCTTGTACATTTCAAAAGTTTTGTATTATCAAATAATAAGCTTTTTATAAGAAAGTTAATGGGTTAAGTCTTTAAGACAAATAACAATTTAGACATATTTATTATCTTCTTAGAATTGATGGTTGGACACGGTGGATGGTCAGAATTCCGGATATGCCCAAATAATAACATACACAAAGCAGCAACACAACAATGCTTAGATAAATACCTTCTAGCGACACCTGGCGGACAAACTAGATTTGAACATGCGCACATGGAGATTGGTCTCCACAAATATGAATTAAAGCTTCCATCTGGGCTTACGTGCACTCAGTGTGTTCTACAGTGGAGATGGAACACTGGTAGGTGAAGTATATATCGATTCAATCAATCTTAACCAGTACGATATCAAATGTAAGTCAGTCACCAATCCAGTGATTACACAGAGACATGTAATTGAAAATCGCAGACAGAAAAAAAGAAAAGTAAATATCCCCAACGCCATTTTGATTTTTTATACCTTTACGGTATATATGCTTCAATGAAAAACTCCCAAAGACACCCTCACAGATAGTTCCTCCTTACATAACTTCGTATATAATTTTTCGGGATAATAAGGTGATATTGGATATTTCCCCTACGTCTCTTATAGGCTTACCTGTCCTTTGGTTAACCCATACAGCCATGTGTTATTCAAAGGTATATCTTCAAAATCATAGTATCATTATCCTATAATGCAAAACAAATTAAATGTTGTTTTTTTTTTCATTTTAACAAAAGTCATGCTTTAACAAGATAATTGATAAAGATATGTTGAACTACATTTAGCGTAAAAGTAACTTTTATGACGCTATTTGGTTTATTGACGTCGTATCTTACGTCATATGACGTATTTACGAGAAATCTCTTTTTAAGTCCTATGTATTTGAGAGGGGGGAATAGTGTGAAGCGTGTTAGAATTAATGGTATATTATCGCTCATTTGCCTTTACATATGTATATAAAAGTGATTTAAAGACACATATCGGAAATCTAAAGATTCACCCTTACATTTTATACAACTGACAGATCTGATTTCGGTACAAAACAATCACTTTTTAAGTTGAAAGAAAAATAGGCCAGCTGAGTTACGCATTACCTAATGTACGACATAACTTTGCTATATTTGTGATTCTCAAACTTTTATATGTTGTAAAATTTCAGATTCTAACAACAATTGCAATTTTGTTACCCACAAGAATTGCTGTAACGGTTGCGGACCTCAAGAACAATTCTACGGTTGTTCAGATGTATCAATCGAACGTGCCACAAATATCGTACATTACGCGTCACAAACAACGCCACGTGCTCCACCACATCCGTTTCAAGAAAGAGTTACTAGACCAGAGAGACCAATGGGTTTCATACCAATAGATGTAATGGGTCGTTATTTGAAGGAAGCCAAAATAAAAACATAAAAAATATCAATTACACATGAATACATAATCATGTTTTACATAGTTAACAAAGTTTTAAATGAATTTTAGTAAAGTTTGATGCCCTTGATTCTTCTTTTATTTGATCTGACATTTTGCTATTTCAAAATTTCATCCTTTTTGATAATAATTTTATATAACATTAAATATTTACAGCTAAAATTAATTATAAAGAAAGGATGTAAAAATCTTTATTTCTGTTTGGAAATACAGGAATTTAGACTGCTTTTGGATTCATTTTTTCCATTTATATTCTGACTCATTCTTGAATCTATAAACCACAAACGTCTTTATTTCATAGAAATGAGCAGTTTCCTCCTTCACTCTGTTATCAGCATCTTAAGTATCAATTCTACATTTCCTGTAATATAATTGGCGGAATACACCCGGAATAAAATTTTAAAGATAAATTTTAAATTAATAACAAGACGATAATCTTGCTGTCAAACAAAGGTGCGCACGTGAAGTACATTCGTATATATATATATAACTGACTCTGCCAAACATTTCATACAGAGATAACTGGACAATCATTGAAATAAGGTAGGTGATTTTTATTGCTCATTCTTTTTAAGTAAAGAAATAAAATGACAATTTCGATCCTGTTAATATCGGTGTTGCATCGGAAATAATATTATGCCTCAGAACCGAATAAACTTTAACTTCTTAAAGAACCTGTAACTCAATGTTTATGGTTTTATATAATAAATATAATGCCCAAATGGAAATGTATCAATATTGTAAGTTCCAAAAAGCATTAAAGATATTACCGAATTTACGTTTCGTGTTAATAAAGGGTGGTATTTAGAAATTTGTTTTCTAACACAAATATTTCAATAAGAAATGAATGCAATATATTTTGATGATTAAATATAATGTGTACAAATATTTCAATGTTTGAAAATTGTTTAGAAACTTAATTATATACATATATATAATTTCACTAAAGTGTAGTAACTATCTTAATTACAACATACAGAATTTTTAAGCAAGGGCATACATGAATTTTATAAGGTATAATTAATGATATTAGCGTATGTTAGATGCTTGTAACCTGCAGAAATATCGATAAATGTGAAAAGATTTGTCATCAATTAGCAAAAATGTAAACAAAATAGTATTTTGACTTCAATATATAAGAATAATAATTTCTAAAAAGCAACAGAAGCAAAAGATGCTTCAGGTAGCTGGCCAATGAGAAACTTTCTTGAAACTTTTGAAATACATTAAAATAATAAAAAGATTTTGAGAAAAATATAAATCATAATGGGCCTTTAAGGAAGGTTGTTATTTTAACAAACAAACTCCATAATATACAAGCAAATCTTAACCTTTATAATTATCTTGTGTCTTTGACAGATTCTTGTAAAGTTTTCTTTACTTTCATTCTTTTCGAACATTTACAGATAACTACAAAACTGAAAAAGAAAGAAATGCAAGGAAATATGTGGATAGTTTCTTCTGTTGTGTTATTGAGTCTGATCAATTTTGTTACGGGGCATGGACGGCTTATAGACCCTCCATCTAGATCTAGTGCACACAAACATGGATTCCCCTTAATACCAGTAAATACTATGGATCATCAATTGAATTGCGGAGGTTTCTGGGTAAGGCAATTTATCAGGCCGTTATTTATCTATTTATTTATTTATTATTTTGAAAAAGGTTATGCGACACTGTCTTTGAATTTATCGGCCATTTCTCTATAAACCGGTGTTATTGACGATAATGACCGTTCTAGCTCAGTTTCCATCACTTTAGTTAAAACAAAAAGAATAATCATATGTAAATAATAAAGCATCAAATACTACAATTACAGTGTAAAGTAGCAAGTTTAAAAGTAATTAACGCAGTTGATGTTTTTCCCATTTGTTTCCGCATAGACATGGCTACTATATGAATTATTCAAAATAACATCAATTATGCTTTCAAGTTAATTTCATGAGAACATATCGTTAAGGTTTGCATAGTGTGACACTTACATTAACATTTGATAATACACTTGCTCTAATATTTCAGAATCAATGGGGAGTTAATCAAGGTCGTTGTGGTGTTTGCGGGGATCCATATCAAGGTCCTCGTGAAAACGAGGCTGGCGGGAAATACGCAACAGGAACAATAGTACACACTTATACAGAGAATGCGCAGATAATTGTTGAGCTTGGTATGATTGTATTTATAGGTTGATAAATATAACTGTTACTGTATCGTCTTTATTATAATATTAAGCACTGTAGATTTAATAAGAAGACAGAGCGGAGGTCAGTAGTCTTAATTGCAGATAATTTCGTTAGATTCAAAAGTCAAACTGTATAAAGGTCATGTCACGACTTTCCAGCCGTACTGATGGCAGGATGGCTTTAGGTATAAAGCTAATTCTTTTTTCAGGCACATGCGTATAACAAGCTAGCTTGATAGTTTCTCAAATGAAATAATTAATAGCACAACTAAAGAGCTAGCGGGGAACTAATCCGAAGTCAGCGGCCTTGTTCACAGGACCTCTTACTTTATTAATAAGCATGCCGCAGAAATATTGGGACAGTTCATTAAATGTGCTCCTCATTTCAGATATAACTGTTGCACATGGTGGATGGTCGGAATTCCGAATTTGTCCCAACAACGACGTACATAAACCTGTCACGCAACAGTGCTTAGACAAGTTTATTCTAGCGTCACCTAGTGGCGATACCAGATACATACACCAGCGAAAAAGAGGCACATTAAGGATTCCACTTGTTTTACCACCTGGTCTAACATGCACTCAGTGTGTTTTACAATGGAAATGGAACGCTGGTTAGTAATAATCTCATTATATTCCATATCTAATACAAATCTTTGTATACTAAAGAAGGGGAGTTGGTTGGATCGATTCGTTTTCCGAAGAACTAATTTTCTTACCTAGTTAATGTAAATGGCATTTTATAAATCTTCAAATATACGTTCTGTCAAGTATGTTAATCTAACAAAAATTACAGAACTATGTAGCGAATTTCAAAGTATACCACTAAAAAAGCGACGGATTCAATCATACCGATTGAATTTTTCACCATTTTCTTGCTAAATTTGTCGCCTTGGTTTATGACCGCTTTATATTCAAAACTATAAATTGCAAGTGTTAAGGGTTTAAATCAATCTCACCATCTCGACTCTTTCCGTCAATAAGTATTTAGTATGGAAGTCAAAATACTACTTTGTTTTCATTTTGCTTTCTTTACGGCACAAAGCTGCATGTTCAGTGCTAATTTTTTTCAGTCGTAAAACATCTTACGTGCACTTAATGCATTATGAAAACATTATTAAACATTTCTAATTAAAATGTATTTCTGAGGCATTATGTGCCTTTAAAAGAAATATGGAAACAAAACATAATCTTATGTATTGTACATTACAGCCAGTAATTTCAACTGCGATCCAATCACCCACAAATGCTGTAAGGGTTGTGGCCTGCAAGAACAGTTCTACGGCTGCGCTGATATATCTATAATAAAACCATACAGGCCACCAACAATCAAACCATACAACGGACAATGGGCATTCAACCATATTACAACTGTGAAATCAGACAGCGCGAAAATTGCATCAAAACCTACCACAGTGAAACAAAATTTCATTCCTCCGTTTAATCGTCAAACTCAACCATATGGCTTTATTCCGATCTTCAATCGCCGTGGTTAACTGCACGAGGTTCTCTCGCTAACGTCTATAATTCAATGGGCTTTCAATAAAAAACATCCTTTTGTATACAGTTCATATTTACAAGTACATTTTTTGATGTATTTTATATGATTTTTGAAGAAGTGTTTATCTGCAAAGACAAGACTGTTTTACATTTTACATTTTGTTAAACGTATCTAATATTGACAGTGATACTTTATGTCATGTCTGAATGTTTTTCATGCATAATCTATGTTTTTCTATTGCCTTTTGTCTTTTGTATTTTTATCATTTTACAATTTTATTAAAAAACACTAGTTACAAAATTGTGTTGTTTTTTTACTTATAAAGGATAATGAATTTAGTTGTCTAGATTCTAATATATAAACATGTTGACCGGACGGTTCTATTCAAAACATCATGTTTGTTCGTTCGTTTGGTCGGGTTAAACCCCAGATTATCAATATTTAGATATAGTGACACATCAGTGTTTGTCCTTCATTTAATGAGGACTTCTCACAATGAATCAACTTAATCCATAGAAAAGGGCAACATTTGCACAGGTATTAGACATAATTTAATCACTCCAAAGACTTGAACTAGCATACTTAAGGTGCATGGACGTTACTTTAACCTTGCCATGAATAGTTAACTTCAATGACGATAGGTTCATAAACTCTGTTATGTTATAAATAACGCACATGGTGGGATAAGATAATGTTCATAAATATCATAATGCAACATGGTAGTTTGCATAGTCCGAACAACCAAAAGCGTGATAATAGTTGGCTGACGCAAAGTTCAACCGTATCTCTTATCATCTACATCATTCATTGCAGCTGACATTGATGAACTAATGCTAGCGTGTGGACGTGAAAAAGAGCCTCCTGTGGGGATTGCCTTCAATAGTTGAGACATAATATTAACAGCCATCGCTTATCCCTTATCGTGATCGTAAGAAGCGACAAAATAAGCCCGAATGCATATAACTGGAGTCTATGCATCTCTTAGTTCCAACAGGTGAGGTGGTTTTGGGCCCTGGTGCGGCTTTGAATTATTAACACCAGAGGTTAGCCAGAATTACCTTTTCTGTTCAGGCGCCAAATGACCTATACTGTGTTGGCATGGTGCGCCGTACAAACAAGCAAAGAAAACTAGGATTGGAATTTGCTATTTCAATGCCAGTATCATTTGATATATCAACTTAAAAGGGGTTTATTTATAAAAAAAAGTGTAAGATATAAACAGCGATGTAAACATATATTGAGCAATGAGGTTATTTAGAATGTATCAAGCATTTAAAATATAAAATATATATTAAGATATAACGATACAATATTCATTATTTGTCATAAACATAGATTCATATACCGGAAGTGAACATATTTCTTTCAATTTAGAAAGAAAACGTACATAAGTTTCCCAATATTGTGAGCTATGAAAGGAACTCCACTGACGTACAAAACTAAAAATGATAATAACATTGACATTTGATTTTTTTCATTTACATATGGATTAACACAATATTTAGGTATTTTGTTAGATTAAACAGTTGTATATAGATAATAATGTCATGGTTTCCACGGCTTCTTTCGAAATAATTGTTTAGGATAGGTTTTTTCTTCTGGAGGATAAAAGTTGTCCATTTCTTGTTCGAAGTTGCGCTGTTGCGAATGTGAAATGAGTATTGACCGGTTTGCTTTGGAAAAATGGTTTGCAAGTCCACCGTTCTGAAAACCTACATATATAGGCGACTCCATGGATGTAATACCTCTGTCTACTTTATAGTAACTATTGAAGTTGTCCCAAAGGTCAGTCTCTCCTGAATGAACGTCTTTTTCTGGTTGTTTTGATGTAGTGTTATGCAATTTGTTTACTGCATTGTCTGTATCTTTGTCATCACCTGGCCATATCTTTACTTTTCCTGAAATGCATAAATTTCTGTTAGAGATTCTGTAGTCTACTTAATTCGCTAGATTAATATTTGTTAATCATTATCTAACTCTATCATTTGTCCAACGTATGGCAACATCGAGCCACTTGTTAAAATTGGAATCACAAATATATGGGTAAAGGGGATATTTACTGTACGATTGGATACCTTAGTAAAACAAATTATTTAACATTTCTTAACGATTGGGTACTTAAGAAAAATATTTTATCATACATAAGTCATATGTATAGCTGTCTGTTATGATACTATGAAACATAGTCTGTGGGATTTAAAGCCCGACAGTCTGTTGAAGGACAGACGAATGGGAGTCCTCGACCTCAGCAATTAAGAACATAAGTTAAAGATAAATATGAGAATAAACACAGAGAGAAAGGCACTGCATAGAGTACGCAGTTAAACGCCAAAGAAAGGCAAACATAGTAAAATAGAAGGCCCTAGACACCTCAAAGTGGTATACATAAGAGCTTGGATACAGATCCGTGTCATAGATGAGAGAAACGGATAACTATTATAACATAATTATTATACACTAGGACTGGTCTCAGCTAAGGAAAATTATGGACAAAAAGAAAATGGAAAAGATCATGTAAAAATGGCATATGACTTCAAAAGTCATCATAAGTCAAGTAATTGAAGTAGGAAGTGAAATGATTAAATATGAAAAGGAAGAATGGCGCTCAATGAACGCATCCCCAACACACGTTTACCGGCAGCCCAGCAGGACAATTATTATGTCGACCAAAAAAGCACCTGTGATACCTTTGATAGGGCAATCATGTCATTTAAAGTATGATGAAACGTGGTCATCATATATAACATAACTAGACTAAAACTATTGCAAAGCCGAGTAAAAAAAAACATAGCTCCTATGATTTCTATAAAATGAATTTCATGAAAATCTGCTAAGATATTCTACCTTTTTGACAAAGCCATGTCATCAACACAGTATGAGCATCCAATGTAATAAGTGTAAGCACTACTCCAACGACAACCATAAGAGTGCCCAGTCGCCCTACAAATGAGAAATAAAATTTGTCTAACAAAAATGGATAAAAGACTAATTTAGCTATAGACAATAGTTAACATGCGTAAACAGAATCGTAAGAATATTTTTTCTTGCGTCTTATATAATGACAAATGTTACATGTATCAATATACAATGTATAAGAATAGATATAAGAATATACATACACATTTAAACTGTTAAACATTCGACCATTATGGTCTACATGTCACCTTAGATAACTTTAAGATAAGCACGTCTACAATATTGTGATATTAATTAAATGTAGAAGATAAAAAATAACAATTTCTATAACGTAAATTTATATGCTTATGTTGCATTATCAATTTTAACATGTATATCTGGAGAGAAACGGATATGAAATGTGCTTTTAACCTGTTTTTGTAATTTATCATTCTTACTTTTGTCAGAGTCGAATATCAATGATAAAGTTGTTTGATTATATTGTCCCTCGGTACTTTCGCAGGAAATAACGAGCACAACGGTGTAGGTACTCCATTGTAATATGTCGGATATTAATGGTGTCCTTGTAAGGTACACACTGTAATCTTTAAAATATTGACAATTTTAAAATGCATTACATCCATGTATACAGTAAAAAGGAGTCTTGTAGAGTGCGGAAATAATATGGTAAAGCACTCTTTTTATTATATAACATGAAAAAAACATATATTTATTAAAAACAGTATGCGGAGTACGGACATCGAGACCAGGAGGACCAGGAAAGTGTGTTGTCATTTACGTTGTTATCAATACGACATGTCGACTAATGTTATGATATACAACATTCAGCATATTTAAAAAAATGATGCAATATGCAAACTCAACTTGGTAATGATTGTCTGATGACTGTTGTCTGTTGTACAAAAAACAAATGTAACTGAAGTTTCGAATTTTCCCTTCCCTCAAACAATTATGATAAATATAATTTAAGCATGGTAACAATAGAGAAAAACGGACTTGTCACAAGAACACCCGAAACTGAAAAATTGAAAATGTTGCAGACTTTGATTGAGCCAGTCAATGGACGGTAGTAGTAGCAGCAAAATACCCACATATCCCCTAACACTAGCTTCAGCAGAATTTAACATCTAAACAAACATAAACATAGTGTCCTTTAATTTGAGTAATAACGGAACCTTAAATATGACAAGTACATAACATACCACGAACAGCGATATATGGCCTCCAAGAAAAGCTTACATATAAAAAACAAGGGGCATTACTTAATAAAATGGAATTATGAAAGGCAGATCAGAGGTTATGAAGATAAGTTTGGCCCACGTTTCTTCTGATTAAACATTCCCTCAATATATCTGAAACAAGTTTCATAATGATTTGTTATACCTTAAATTAAGATGCACTAAACAAAGCAATTTGTTACCTGTTTTACTTCTATTTCTTATATCAAAGGTCGCATGGTCTGGAAATGTAGAATGTACGTAACAGTCAACATTGTCTACATCACGTTGCCGTGATATTGTGAAGTCATAAACGTGTCCTGTCTCCAAGGCTGACAACTCGATGCTACTCGGAAGCGAATTGAATATTATTGGCTGAAAAAATATTTCAGATGTTTATTTATACATTGATCTGTTTGGCTTGTAACATGCCACATGTTTTGATAAGTACAACCGAAATCACTGCCGGCATGGCCTAGCGGTTAATCTATGTAATCGAAGGATCACTAGCAGGTTAAAATTCCATCAAGGGCAAGCCAATTTTACTTGGCAAGAACCTTAAAACGCATTGCTGATTTGTTCCAGGAACGGATGTGTGACTCTTGCTTTCAAATTATAGCTCCATTTATAATCAAACTTAGATAAAGTATGTCAAGTTAATTCAAGTGTATAAATGATAAGACTTAAATTAGTGTTATTCAATGAATCACAAGCTTACAATTTATATAATTTAACTTTAGATATACTGGGAACTGCCTTCAGCTGAGAAATTGCTGTAAAAATGTGTTGTGTATTACATATAAATCACAAAGTTGAATGTAAATTAAACTTTAGAATAGGAATAGATAATCATAAGGTTAAAACAACAAGAAGGAATTTATAGTATAAATATAGTCGCAAACTATTGAAAAATATAAAACAAAAATACCTTAGGGTCGTTATTAACAGTAATATTGATAGCGCAGGTGCTGCTGCTGTCAGAACAAGAATCGTAAACCTCAACTGTTAGTTCATACAGAGTTGAGGGATAGTCAGGGGACAGCTCTCCAGACACTGTTATTTCACCTATAAGAAAAATGTGAATAAAACGCACAAAACCATACGATTTATCTTCACATGAATTAAGGGCTAGGCAAATTTACGGGATTAATATAAAGAATAAAATGGAGCTTATATTCATTATTACCGGTTATTAAATTAAAGTGTGTTGATACCCTGTTAAAGGGTACTATTCCAAACCAAAAATCTTCGGTAAATGAACAGCTCTGAATCAACACGTTCATGTTGATATAGAGTGTTTGTTTTCATTTTGCTTATAAGTAATCTAATATCAAACAAAGCATATTTAGATTTTAACGATATGTTTTAAAAAAGACCATGTTTCACCATAAAGGTAACAAGCTTTTTAGAGAAGTAGTCGTCAATGGTTTTATAAAAGCAGAACAATTATTTCATTGTAATATAATTGACATGACTGCCTTGAAAGAATAAAGGCAATTGGTTTAATTTATGTCTGTTGCATGTTAATTGAACGGAAATAAGACTTGTTGTACTGTACTAGGTGACTGTAAGTATTTTTTCGTTTATTTTTTACCGGTCTTTAACACAAATAATGCTGCCGCCTGATAATAATGATGAGACAAATATATCTTAGAGACAAACCTGTATTAGAATCTATTGCAACAGGTAATGATTGGTCATTTGAAACAAATTTAATTGAGGAATCCGGATCGTGCATGTCCATATTTTCAACGTGCAAGTTGATCACGTGTTCACCAACATCCAGCGTGTCTGAAATAGTTTTGTGTTTGTCTGTGCAACTCACTGAGCTCTCTGAAATAAGACAATGGATAGCATATGTTGTGTGGAGAATAAAGAAATCGACTGTGAACAATTATAAACTGATAAGATGGGCACATACTTTAAAAGGAAAAATGCATTGATTTTTCATGTTTATATTATTTTCTGTATATGCAGTTAAGGAATTTTTAATTAAATTTATATTGCATGAAGAGAACATAAAACAATAATAAAAAGTAGAAAAGAAAATGAGAACAAAGATTAATAAAACAAGGCGTATTTTACAGAACGCTTCCCCGACTCAATCCAGCCAGACCAGCAGGGCACCGGAAGGCACCGAACTGAAAACAGGAGAGTACACAAGGGCTTTGAAGTTGCCAAGTTCGGACAACAGTCAGATAAAATTCCTTACTTTTGTTCATGTAAGCTTTTAAAGCATATCCTCTGACGTCAGAAATGCCAAGATGCGTGGACTGTTTAGTAACAAATTCAACAGCGTCACCAATTGATGCTTCCAGTGCATTTGTATTTACCAGTTGATCCTCTGCGCACACACTGGGGTCGGTTGGTGAAACCGGGTCACAAGTTGTGTAGCGTAAAATTGAAACGTCTTTTTGTACGCTTTGATGTGTAAAAGAAAATTTCTTATGTAAAATGCATAACAGAGATTATATGAGTAAACTATTTTAAGATAAAGTGGATTTTCCTAAAGGTTCATATGAGATTATGTAAATGTGCAACATGTCTTACCAATCCCCTGTCCCCCTATATCACTGGCTAAAGCAGTATTCAATCAACATTCAAAAATTACTTAGGACCAGAAAAAAATTCAATATATAACAATGCAGTCTTAAACACCATCAACTATTTTTTAACTGCTTTCGCATTTACTACTTTGAGCAATAATTAATTCACGACTTAGGTATTAATTTGTTTCTATGTCGTTCAAACCAAACCAGATTTGTTTACAAATTGTTAAAGCAACTCTATCCTTATCTTTGTTCTACATAACACCAAATGATATTTTACAATAAATACTTACAACCCAATTGTGTCGCCTGGTTTAACATGGATTGCATTTTTGTTCGATATAGATCGACCTTCTTTAGAAATGCCATTTGCTGAAAATAAAATTATTTCTAATAAAAAATGTCATTGGTAAACAATCGTTGCTGGATGCATTGATTTTACATATACTATGTTTTATCTACTTCTGCATGCAACAATATTAATACATTATAAACAATTGATAATCAAAATAAAAAAATCATGAAATTGTGTTATTCTTGTTATTGACATGAAATGAAACATTTTAGAAGAAATCATCGGATACGCTCATGTTCATTGTCAAAATTGATCGTTGGTTTTCTCATGTTAATACAATATATAAAACAACGAGTGCATTCTTATTTGTACTCAAGCTTCCTAAACTAACAGACAAGTAAATCAAATATAATATTTGTAAGTTTGGTTTGTTTGACGGCGCACCAACACAGTATAGGTCATATGGCGCCAAAACAACAGAGATTATTTTAGCTAACCTCGGGTGTTATCAAAGATAATACAATCAAGGGATAATAACATCAGTGTACAAAGTATGGCACGAGCATTAAACGTCTGTAATTGATAAGCGCGAATGATTTGAAATTTTGCACATAAGTTACGATCTACGTGAAATGATATAAAAATCTCAAAAACACATTTCAAGTCCGGACATGTCAAAAATCCTCAGTGAAGTCCCTTTTAAGGTTTTGATAGAAAAACAAAAATACTGTACATAAGTGTCAGACAAAGATGGGTTTAATACATACATTTATGTCTCACTGCATTTTGACCCAGCAACATATACTTGTTTTCTTCTACAACACGTCTCCAAACCTGAACTATTACCCACCCAGGTCCTTCCATATACATTTCCCAGGCTATTATTATTCCACAACACTGGATTGTTCCAATGGGATTTGCCATCAAAATTGTGATATCTAGCCAACATAATGATGAAAAATAAAGTAAAATTTCATTTAAAATCAGTACAGTTATATATAAAAATCATAAAGTAGATACCAACTTTATTTCATGAAGAGCAATTAATGTAATAAGTCTATATTGTATTTTATATGTATATCAAGCAAGATGTTATGTATGGGAGGAATACAATATAAGTGTATATAAATTGTTTTTTATGGAATGGCACGAAAGTGCCATATTAAAAGTCTCATGGTAAGCCGTATGAACACATTTGAGGATGTTCCGAAGTTTAAAATTTCACCATTTTCGTGTTAAAATGTTAAATTCTGCTCAAGCCGGCGCTAAGATTGTACTTTCCAGTACCGACCATGAACAGGCTTTTAAGGGATTCCGTTTTTCTCTATTTTATGATGATTCAAAATTTATACAATAGCGTTTTATTTATTTATTTTTTGTTGGGGGTGTTGTTGTTTTTAATCTTGTAAATTTCAAGCATTAATGTCACTTTTCGTTTGTCTTGTACTACGTTTCTACAAACAAAATAATGAAAAATAATATTTTTAAAAAATCAAAAAATAAAGTTGATATACTTGTGTACATAAATTGACAAGTTGAAAATAAGTAAAGATAATAAATGCAATATACTAGTAACTAATAACGATGTATACATCTAAGAATTTCAAGAATGTGCCTAAACTGAGGTTACAGGCATGGACATTAGAGTTTATAACAAATTAAAGGCTATCTGTTTTCAGATGTATTAGGAAGAAAATACTTTAATATATCAAACATTCAAGTATGTACATATAAACATTACATTACATTTATGGTGGCCGCATAACCGAGTGGTTAACGCGTCGGACTAGCAATATAAGGATTGCTAGCCGTGTGGGTAGGGGCAAATCGTTGTTTCCTTGAGCAAGAATCTTTACACTAATTGCTCAGTACTGGTTTGTTCCAGGTACGGATTCAAAAGTGTGTTAATACAATTATAGCTTCCTCGTAATTGAACTAAAATAAGATATGCACAAAGACAGTACATAATAACAATAAAGCCTTAGGGTTTTAAAATATATACGACTGATAAAGAAGCATCGATGATATCAAAGCAATACTTACTTGCGTCTAGGGAGTCTGGAGAATTCACATTGGCTGCATCAATGTCCCCGGAACCAACTACCTGCCGGTAGGTGCACAGTGCTAAATCATGATTAAAAACTATAACATTTTTGCTTGATACATCACTATAATTATCGTTTAATTATTATAAATATAAGATGTATTTATTATCGTACATAAAATCTATATAAATATATATACTATAAAATATATAAAATAATGATTCTAATAATGTTTATAAATATAAAATTAAAGTAACATTATGCCCATCCATGGGTAGATATAGAGTGAACAGGTTAAAGTCAAAAGAAGTTAACAATTTCTCATAATTATTTTCAATTCTATAATTTACTTCACATGAACGATAAATAACTTACTAGACCCTGTGAAATGTGTGTAACTATCCGTCGGAATGTATCAGTAACTTTCAATTTATAAAAAGAGTGGGGCAGTTTTTTTATATTTAGGTAGATTTACTTTTTACCCTGAACATTTTCAAATATCATGTGTTGGTCGAACACCATTATAACGACCAGTTTATTGAAATATATAGTCAATTAAAGTGAATTTGACAATGAAAAAATGAGCAGAATGTCACTTAAAACATTTATTAAACTTTATACGGAAAATCAATCTTTAAGTAAATCATCTATTAATGTAAAGAAAATGTTATTCAAAATGAATTTTGTTTAGATATAGATCTTGCTTAAGCTTTCACTCGTATCATTATCGTGAAGAAAATCGATAACTGATCAAAATATAACCAAATGTATCGTAGTAAGTTTTGTTTAATTAAGTTAACAATTTGGTTTGGTTCAAATGCAACATAATTTTATTGAACAATTTACACTAATAGAATATATATGTACATGTTATGTTTTTAACTGTATAAAAATAAAAAAAAAGATCTTAATATTGTTAAAAATATTGTTATAATCTTTATATGTTTTGTGTCAATTTTGTTTGTTTGAGTTAAATTTGTTTCAATTATGTAAATGTTCATTGACAACTTATTCTCTAAATAATTATTATACAATTTATTATTAAAATATATTTATTAATAATTATTTCAAACTGTGTTTATGTATTTCAAACGGTTTGATATTTCAAAAGTTGTTTTAAATATAAATGTTTATGTGGAAGTATCTATGGTACTTTTATATATTTATGAAAGGTTCCATTAACAATACAATTAAATTACCATCGTTGTATATACAAAACAAACTAACGAAAGAAATGAACTATCCATTTTTATTCAAAAAGTGGAAGAATAAAGTAAAATATTGCGATATTTGCAAATGAGAAAAACGACTTGATACTTAAGCCAATGTTTAGACACAAAGGGACTGTATTTATATATGTTCGCTAAGGAAAAAGAGGGTCCAACCACCTACAGTCAGGCAAACAAAGTACGGGACATGTCAACAGTCAACATTCATGCCCTTGAAGGATTGATTTTGAACCACAAAGTAGTGATAATTTACACTTGTGTAATTGCCACAGAGTATTAGCTAACATATAAATTTTGAGTATAATGAATTGAGGCACGAATAAACTAGCAAATGATTAGATATACCATACATCATTGTTGTTTTTTCACTGTATATAATTTTCAAACAAAATCAAAAATATTGTTTTTGTAGTTCTCCTTGCTTTCAATGTATGTGAAACATGCGACATTCGTTAAATATAATGAAATGGAAAAACAAGAACTGCTTAAATTTTTGCTTTATCCCATTTGGACACAGAAACAATATGTGTAATTTCCTTCACCATGTAATTTGTTCGTTTAATGTTTATATATTTTTTAAAACTCGCATATTATGGAATAAAAAAACCAAAAATATGTTTTGCGTATAAAAAGAAATTCAAGAAAAAAGAAATTTGTTGTAATAAATAATAATACAATGTGAAACGATTTAGTTTAATATTCAAAACATAAAGTGTTAAAATCTTACCAGATTGTGCAGGTAATGTTGTTATGATAACAAAGAGTCCTATTATCCAAGCTTTAATATGATAATTCATTTTCATCATTTTCATTATGGGCGTTTTATAAGAATGACATTTTTTGCGGATTTTCAACCTTTATGTAAGACAAGTAAAAACAAATTAAAAAGCATTTTGTTATCAAGTTTAGTCCAAACTTTTTGTGCTTGTATAACTTGAATGATTGAGAAATGGCTTGAATCCTTCTGTCTTTACAAAATAGAATATTGAATCAATCTTTAACGTAAGAATAAGTTTATTTAAAGTGTATTTACTGTTGAAGTTATTTACCTCGGTTAAAATATTAACGGCGCGTTAGACTGGACATAGCAACGGAATGAAGTTAAGCGAATTTAAATGGCGTTTTAGTCAATGTCATTAAAGTTCAAACGCCCGCGAAGACATTAGTTAACTCGCAAAGCTGTTCTCTCTATATATTCAATACATAAAAACATAAACAACTTTCCTCGTTGTAAAATCTTTGTATATCTATAATAACTATTTTGCATGAAAAGTACATTGGATATTTTCTTATGAATGAAAAGTGAAACAACTTCTTAAAAGTTAAAGTACACTTCTATTACCATTACTTTCATCGTTTAAGTGTTAACTTTTGATACATGTAGTATCCACCTACCAACGAAGCAGCAAACATAGATTTATTATGTTAATGTGACATGGTCATCAAAACTTAATGTAAGTCAGGCATACCATTATTTCCGTTTGTACGGTTTATAGAATATACTAACTTTTTTTCTCACTTCCAAAACTGGACAATGATGATATTTTACAAAGTAAAAAAACTTAAATAAATGAGTAAACTAAAATAATTATTAAGAACCAATTTTACCTAATGTAGCGCATTTTTCTCCTTCTTTTATTTAAATACAGGTGTCGCATATAATTTCTTTCTGGGTTATTATCGTACGATAGTCTATAATATGATAAGATAGACTTTATTAATACAAAGGTAGCATGTCCACCGGACGATATATTTAAACAATGTATGTTTTCGATTCAGATTTAAGGTAAACCCCATTAGTATTTCAAAGATTGATTATATATCATGATATATTTTTGCAGTTGTTTTGTAAACTGTTCTTATGTAATGTAAAATTGTTGTGGTAACTTGGCGGTGAACATGCATTTGTTTTTGCCAATAAAATATTTGACTTGATTTTATAAAAACAATAGAAATGTATCATTTGGACAATTTCATGTAATACTACTTGCGAAAAAGAAAACATATTGATAAAGTTGTAAGTTATTTAGTATGAAAATTTATATGATCAATAATAATATTTTGTTCTAGATCAATTTATTATCAGCTATGTAACATTGGATCATGTATCTCACACTTGCCAACATCATTCATATACATTGTACATAAATAATTATTTCGTTTTTAATTATTCAAATATACTCGTACCGTGAAATAAATGAAATAATCTTATTTTGCGTGTGTATACTTTTCTAAATTGAAAATTGACGAGTAGTCAATGATCTTTTGTTCATCAATATAAATAAATATATGTCTACGGGGAAATTATATATAAAGGGAGACAATTGGAATTCAATACAGTTGTACTTTCCCCTTCGTTGGTTCAGATAAAGATACAAGTGCGCATATAAATTATATACCACCAAATCGATATGCAAGACTTATTACGACACAGCGCCTGGCTGTGTATTAATTTTCTTATTTCTCTTAAATATATGATAAATTATGTTTTTCTTGGAGGCGGGGGGGGGTCTTTTGTTCTATATGTAAACTTGATGGATATGGGAGGGGGTTGCTTTTGTCCTTTATATTAATTCGATGGGGGATTTTGTTCTATGTGTAAATTTGATTGGGGGCTTTTGTCCACTGTGTCATTTTAGATGAGGAGAGGCTTTTGTTCGGGAGGTGGTTGGGCTTTTGTCCGTATCCCACGAAAGGAAAAGTAACTATGACTTACTGATATGTCAGAATTTGTGATGTCAAAACCAGCATAGTCAATGTTTTTCCCATTCAATGTCAATGAGTTATTAAAGACTGAGGACTGCAATGCACAATCAACAGATATGTCTGAACATAGTTATCAAAAAGAACAGAAGATAGTGGAATTATTAATTGACCATTAATTGACCATTAATAATTTCATACAGAACTGTATTATTTTAATAAGTGATCAATAAAGATTGAAATTGGTGGGTTTTTAACACAATCACAATACAATTTGCAACAATGTTTAAACGATTATACAGTAATGTCTAGGCAAAATGAATATAATAATGAGTCATTAACAAGTACGGAAGAAAATGAGGTAATGCGCAGGAAAAAAATTTACATCATTTTCTGTCTGGACAAACAGTTTCAATTAGTTTATCTGATTCAGTGCAAGAGCTGACAACAGGATATAAGATATATTATTAAATGATCGAATTAAAGCTGCAATCTCATTGGTTCAGGCAGTAGTCAACCTAACATTTTATAGAATAATATTCACTGGGTGAAGTATCATATTCACTAGCTGAATTGGATTGTCCCAGTCTAAAAATAGATTGAGACCCATATTCAATGACAATATATCGTAAAATGTTAATTACGCGTCCTTATTAAAAACAATTATGGCGTTTTGTTTTTATGGCATATTTCTCGATTAAAATACCATTACTGTTACAGTTAAAGGTATCAGGCACATAGACTAGTGGAAAGGTTGGTAAAGCTATCTGTCGCTTTTATTTCCCACTGTCATCTTTACCTGAAACTATTATTCTAGATCCACTGAGTCCTGATGAGTATACTTGGAAGCACTTAAAGATGTTTGACAGGGTCACTTTATTTCTTTATCATTCTTCTAATGCAGGTTTCTCTGATATCTCATTTGATGATTTTTTGACAAAGCTGGCTCTAACAATAGATGATTATTTGCTTGCTTTCCGTGTAGGTTTAACAAAAATTAAAATATTATGTGGAATGGGAAGCTGATATTGATCTTCAGTATAATATACTTGACCAATATGCATTGTGTCTTTTATCTCAAAAAAGAGGAGTCTAGAAAAGCTGAAAGTGTAAGGAGTCTAGAGAAACTGAAAGTGAGATTCGACAGCAAGTTTGTCACATTGGTAATCGCTTACTTTTAAGACTGGGTTAAGAAGCTGTTAGTCTGGTACTACAAATGCCCAGACGTTTACAAGAAATTTTGTTTTTTGTAGACACAAACAGTCCAGAAGCAAGAACTTCATTGTTGATTTTTTTAGATTTAAAAGAGCTTTTCCTGTTCACCAGACAAAGTTGGGATGGACAACACTTTGAAATGTTACATCCGGATACAAACAATTTAAAAGCACATCATCAAGCATGTCAATAAATAAAATTCCTTATATATTCTTAACTTAAAAACACACAAGGAATTGATAAAGATCAATGAGTCATCATTGTCATATACATGTAGTTCAAATAATGATGTAACTATCAGATTCTCAGATAAATATCCGTTTGGATTTTACATTGATTTAGATAATGTTGACTGACCGAAATAAGATTTTAGATTCAGTTTTGCTGTTTTAGTTTATTGATCATGTATATTATTATGATTTTTATTTCACTTTTATAATTAAAATGCACCAATTTTGTATAAGCATCATCATCTACAGTAACCAGAACAAAGTCTGCCATTTCAACAAACATGACGATAGTGCCTTCAATTATATCGTGTTTATTTTTTGCCTTTGTAGTTAACGTTACAGAACATTTTTAAATTAGCAGAAATCAATAAGCTACATGATATCACATTTGAAAATAGACTGAACAAGCGCATGAAATGATTCTAGGACATTTGCCCTCGGATATTTGCCCCCCTCCCCCACTCTTTGCGGTGATGGACATCTCTTCCACGTATGTTTTTGAAAGGGCGGATATTTGCCCCCTTAAAATTTTTGAAGGGCGAACATCCCCCACCTGTGTAAAAATGTTTGTTCAGTAATCTTAAACAAGTGTCGGTCTTATTGCATGTATACGATTATCATTTTTATAGCTTTTGGTTTACAGATCTGCCGACTCGAGGGTTTTTTCGGGTAAATGAAAAAAAAATCTGCACAACAGAAGAAAAGGGAGAAGAAAAAAACCCACTTCATTCATATTTTTGCGACGAAATTCGCCGCAAGTTTATTTGAAATATTTATGTCGTTCAGGGATCTATATCACCTTTGAAATATGATATTATTTCATCACGGCTTAAATTACAGCCTTAACTTTATCTGTATATGTATAAATTCGATAGTTTTTAAATTCCATTTGCGTAAAAAAATGTCACCCCCTTCCCCAACAACAACAAAAATGTCAAATACACGAGTAGTCACACTCTAGTGGGGTAGAAATCATATGCAAGAACATTTTAATACAAACAATGCTATTTTAATATAAACAGTGCTTGTTTAAAAGTACTTACATCTTTATTTTTCAGATTTAGACTTAAAAGTGTTTTCTCACAACTTCCAATTAATAATATGTCAATAACTGACACGATGATTATCCAACTAAAATAGTTTCCCTCTTGAGCAAAAATTAAATATGTGCAATCGTTTCTTGAGAAAAAAATGGTGATGACATTTTTTGTCTGATCGATAAAAATGAAGTCAATTGAGTGTCGGCACTTCTTTGATGATTCTGGTTAAACAGCAGGGACTACACGTGTGTTAACATCAAATTTGGATTATTTTGACACGCCGACTAGTCACTTGTCAGATATCTTTCCGTGTGAAAACTTCATGTTTCATTTATAAATGAATGCTATTTTGTTTTCACAAATGTGTTCTACCTGGGATAAAAGAAAGTTATATTTTGTCCCAGATTCTTAGTATGTATATACGGTGTTGTGAATATCCTTCTTTATTATGTATGTAAAGATGCAACTGACGTTATATTATTATTATTATAAGCTCGTATATAGAAAACATTTGCGAAAATCCAAACATTTCATTGTTTAGAGATTTTTCATTTTACCATACAAATACAATTTATGTGAACGACATATGCTACATCAAAAAGATCGATATAGATAATGCAAACATTAATCTTACATAGACTGTTGTTTTCAAATGAACGCTGCAATAAAATTTAAGGAGAAAGATTTGACATACGTTATATTATTCAAACATTACAACTTGGGAATAAAAGAAAAGAGAAATCAGTCTAAAAACGTACTGGTATTTATTAACAAAAACGTGTTGGCATGAAAATGGCCATGGCTGGATAAAAGCATTTTAATTATTTAACCTATTGAAATGTCTATGTGTTTCGATTTAAGACTACTAAATGTCTTTACTATAACTGTTTTTGCCCCGGCAACGGTTGCAAAAACGTGGTAGCACATGCTTCAACTCAGGGTACACAGGTACAGATGATGAAATCACTTTACATGTCTGTTTTACAAATTGATCAGCTCCGATAACGGTCGCTGAGAATTATAAGCATTCTCCTTTTTCTATATCTTTCTGTTCCAGCCATGACGTGCTAATATAGTGTTATCTGAAAATATAAAGGGGAAAAAGCAAAAACAAAGAAAAACAATGAAATTGAACGGGTGGGTTTGTGGTGGGATTCAAGATTTGAAATGTAAATTTTAGATTTTTTAAACGAACATAAACTAGTCTACCTCTTCTATGGTGAGCCACGATTGAAAGACCGTTCCCAGAATTTGCTCTGCCTTATATATGACATATTCAAGTGTAAGTTGTCTCCCCTGACAACTCTTTTTGAGGCCCTACTGGGGTGTTATTATAAAAAATGTTAAGTTGTAAGATTTGAATAAAAGATTTAATCCTCTAGCGGATAAATCGAATATTATTCAAACATTACAACTTGGGAATAAAAGAAAAGAGAAATCAGTCTAAAAACGTACTGGTATTTATTAACAAAAACGTGTTGGCATGAAAATGGCCATGGCTGGATAAAAGCATTTTAATTATTTAACCTATTGAAATGTCTATGTGTTTCGATTTAAGACTACTAAATGTCTTTACTATAACTGTTTTTGCCCCGGCAACGGTTGCAAAAACGTGGTAGCACATGCCAAAAAGCCAACAAGCAAAGTGAAACATTTGACTGTGGGCTTCCGCCAAAGCGGGCTACCACAGCTACAATTTTGCCCTACCCAGCCATGGACGTGAATGTGTTGAGAGCGCCCGATATTGTATTCAATAAAACGTGGTTACCAAAGTCCGACAGATGTGTGCCATCCGGCCTATACAACCTAGGGTTTTCTGTAATATTCACGAATTCGAAAACCCAGCCAAACGCCGCCCCCGGCACCCTCCGTACACAGCCCCGGGGAATTCACCTAATGAAGTGTAATAGCGAACTCAATGTTTTCGGCCTTTTTTTTTTTTTTTTTTAATTAAATTGAAATAAAACAGTTATTTCTTTATAAGAAATTAATTAAATATCATTGTATGAATAATTCCATACAAAAATAAAGTAAATACACAAGTTTACGCAGAAAATAACCTTATTTATTATGGAAGATTCCACTACGTCTGTTTGAATTTTATTGATTTTCATTATAAACAATTTGTTTTGTTTTTTTTAAATAATTTGCAATAGATATTAAACGAATATTGATAATTTTTAAAAACATCAATTTTTTTCACCTTAAACGGTTAAATAATGATAGAAAAATAGAAATATCTCGTAACTGTGTTATGTACTTCATTTGGTGTAATTCCCCAGAGCTAAAAGGGCAACGTACCGGAAAACGGCACCCAGCTAGGTCCTCGAAAAGGTCAATCAGGGTAACGAATATAATAACCCCCGAGTTTAATAACAAATGTACTGATACAACTATTTATACGCATGCGGGTTTTATTTGCAGTTTTGTTACATTGGACATATCTCCATGACCTTCTTGGTAATATCTGTAGTAACAGGCATTTTTTCCAGTAAAGTCCCTGTTATAAAGTTTTTGATGTCCCATATGATTTCAACTGAAGGTCGATTTCCTAAATCGTTCGCGCCACAGTGTAATATCAAAAAAAATGCGCATTTTTAAACTCAAGCAAGTATTCTATCGAAGGTTTTAAATCAGAAACTTCCATGCCCCCCTGATATTCCCATATAACATTATAACCAAGAAATTTAAGTCCTCACTTCTGCGGCATGCTGTTTGAAGGCATCCCTAATAAATGAAGAGCCTATAATCCAAACATCCGACATTTTACAGGCTGAAATAAGTTTGATTATATATTACCTATCCATTTAATATATATAATTATCAAGTAATGTTATCAAAACACATGTCAGGCACATAATGCCAACTAGGTGTTATAAATTATTAAAGACACATAATATCAGGCACATAATGCCAACTGGGTGTTATAATTATAAAAGACACATAATGTCAGGCACATAATGCCAACTGGGTGTTATAAATTATAAAAGACACATAATGTCAGGCACATAATGCCAACTGCTTGTTATACATTAACACATTTAAAAAACAATATCAGGCACATAATGCCAGGTACATAATGCCAATAAATATAACCATCCTTTTATTACAACATCAAAAACTGCTCTACTAAATACATCAATGTGTATTAAGACCCGGTAACGGTTTCTTAATACAAATACATATTTTATTTAAATAGCCAAATTTTGGAAGTTATTCCATGAAATTGTATAAACTTATCGGATGTAGGATTTGTAAGCATAAGATCGCTAACGGCCTCTGTATTTTATATCATTGATAGCACAATCCTCACGGAACATATTCGAAACCCCGCCGATTCGAAAAGAGTGTGCTTAAAATTCATTTTTTTCTCACCTTCAAGTTCATAGTCCTTTTTAATACTGAATTGAACTGAAAGGATGTTAAGGGACTTCCATCGAAATGGAAGAATAACGGCCCTTGCACGTTACTTCTAAAATGTAAGAACTCTTTCAGTTTTTCATAACAGAGTTTGGTCAGTTATCGGAATATCAATAGAAACATCCGACATATCTCTGGTCGTTTTTGGACATCTAAAATACAGTCTAATGAGATTTTGATTGATCGTTACATCATCTACATTTAAAAGTACCTTTTTTGATTTCTTTGAAGGCAATGCAAATTCGCTTATTCTTAACAGACCTATGTAGGCAAGACAGAAAGCATCAGAAAACATTAAACACTCATATTGTGATCTGCAAGCGTTAGGTAGGGCTGATTAAAGCTGGATCAGTACATTTTGTGTTATCGGGTGTCTTGTGTCATGCCTTTTCGATAATCTACGGAACCCTTCTAGCATACTATTGACTATGAATTGTTTTGTATTGTCAACCAAATTGTTTTTTTATTAAAATAACTTATTGTTGAAACGTGAACACCTACTGTTGAAAATGAGTATTGACGTAAAGACATGTATGCAATATATTCCGTTATATATAGTTATCTTACTTATCTACCCAATTTTTTTCTGTAAACATAACATAACCATTGAATTTTTCAAAAAAAATGTTAGCCAAATATGTGCATCTTCTTTCATGCCTTGGTTGACTAATAAAATGGAACGGTTTCTTTACATATGACATGGCGCCATAAAAACGTCTTTTAAAGGCACGGCCACTGGGAATTATAGCTTTCGATATAAAATTAAATAGACTGATTACAAGTAAGTGTTTGAGTCTAATCATATTAAGTTTTCTCACCCAAACGAGACTGTTTTCGCTTTCCTTATTTTTTCTAAAGGCATCTTAACCATTTGGTTGATTGAACCAATTTCAAGACCCAGGTATGTTATAGTTATAACAGGTCCCATCCATTTTTCGACACCAAGTTCATTGCAAATTTTATCAAATGTTCGCATTAAATTCAAGCATTTATGATTTTTCAAAAGATTTTTGCCATAAAAAAATCATATAGTACTGTAGGTGGTCAATGTAGTATGATTTTGATTCTTTAGACACAAGCCATTGTAAAAAACTTTGAAAAAAATTCAAAAATAAAACATGAACATGATGCGCCTTGTGGCAGCATTTTTTGAATTCAATATCCCTCCTCGGTTTTTATACCTAATAAATCAAAATCACCTGGCCATATAAGGCATAAATTAAATGCAGAAATGTCAGCTTTTGCCATAAAAGCAGAACCCCCTATTTCTTGAACTATTACTGCATTTTCGAATTGTGAATATTGAACATGGCAAAATTCAGGATCGATAAATTCATTTATACTTTGCCTGGTGGGTATGAATGCTGAAAGCACCGTTTTGTTTTGGTACGAGACCTACGGGATTTATTCTCAGATAAGTAATTGGCCTTTTTTTAACGGTCCTAGGATTCGCCCAAGTATAAATTCGTCGTGAAGCTTTTTACTTAATAAGCATTTTTGATCAATTGCCGATTTGAGATTTTTGGAGAGAAAAAAAATAGGTATTCTTGGTCCCGTATATTCGAGTTTAAAACCAGTGCTGAATCCTTGTAAAATGTAATTGGTATCATCCTTATTTGGGCATTGAAAGAGTTTATCAGCGAGAAACTAGATATTAATTGGTGAAAACCCAAGGTCCCATAGGCACTCTTTGAGCTGGCAATATAAATACATAACGCGGTGTGAATTGCGCTGTTTGTTTATTTGCATAACAGTGTATTGAAGGGTGGTTACCAAAGCATTTGATGCAAACGTGTTTGTAAGTACATGATACATTTGTACAAAAGCCTTTGTTATTAAAGTCGTAACATTTTTTTGAATATTCAGAAGTGCCGGCTGGTTCAAGGACTGTATAGTCTGCATATATATCATCCACAATTCTGAGTCAATATTTTGCCACTTTATACCCAAATCGATTAATTTTTTAAGCCTAAATTACCTATCATACTCAAACCATCCGACATTTCTTGATCAAGTTGATGCCGCTAAACGAATGTTTGCAAAATATTGTAATAGGTTATTGACTTATTCTGGATGTTTCATAATGAAAATACGCATGTATACCACGAATGCATCTGACCAAATTTCTATTTTTTTATTTGTTTCGGGATGCTCTTGGGTACTCATTATAAGTTCCCCGTCAACAAGTTGAATCTTTTGTTTATTTTATATTTTCCAACATATTTTTCTTTGGCAACAAAGTGTGTAACTAAACTCTACAAATTGACTGTTCCATATTTTATCTCTAGTACTGACAGATACATGTGCGCCTAGCATTGTACCGGAACAAGTATTTATCATGATATTTTTTAACTTCACCTTTATTAGCCTCTTGATGATGAAGATCAACATCTACCGGAGGTCCGGATTGGCCATCCATTTCGTTTTCTTCACAGGGCTCCCTTACGGGTCTGTCAGCTGGAGGCATGGCTGTAGAAACAGACGTCCGAATGTTCCTCCTCTTATTGATTTGCTGTTGGAGCGTGTCTCGTGTATGGCCACGTTGTTGTCGATGTTTTAACATTGTTGAAAAATAAAATAATATAAATAAATAAATTAAATAAATTATTATTATTATTATCAATTTTTCTTTTGGTGTATTTTATTTATTTCCTACTTTATATATTTAGATTCTAATTAGATCTACTCTTATCTTTATTTTCTTAGCCTCGATGAAATGACGTCATAGGTATGATGTCACGCGCGTGGATTTCAATGAGACTGATAATTTTCCCGTTGGAAAACATGACCGGTCATAATCGAGCCATATAATCAATATTGTATTTTTTACCGTTTTATAGCTATGCTCATTTATTCATTCATAAGATAATGCTCTAGATTTTAAGTATAGATCACGTGCTGAAACATCATATAAATATAGAATCTATAGGTTTTAAACTCAAGATCTAGATTTAAATCCAATTTTTTATTTATTTACTAATTATTTCAAAGAAACCGAGTGACTTTGACATATATTTTGTGTAAACAAGGCATCCAAAATTGATTTTTTTAGACTACTGTCCTTGAAGTGAACAACAGCTGGTCATCACCACGTGGTTATTAGATCTGGTCAAAGTTCTTATCTAATAAACCCCAAATATTAAAACAAATAATAATGAGCAGAAATATAAAATGTATCTTAATCTCCTGTGCGATTCTAAATAATATTCGTTGATATTCAAGATTTGAAATGTAAATTTTATATTTTTTAAACGAACATAAACTAGTCTACCTCTTCTATGGTGAGCCACGATTGAAAGACCGTTCCCAGAATTTGCTCTGCCTTATATATGACATATTCAAGTGTAAGTTGTCTCCCCTGACAACTCTTTTTGAGGCCCTACTGGGGTGTTATTATAAAAAATGTTAAGTTGTAAGATTTGAATAAAAGATTTAATCCTCTAGCGGATAAATCGAATATTATATTATTACATGTATTATAAGCTCGTATATAGAAAACATTAGCGAAATTTCAAATATTTTATTGAATTTTACCATACAAATACAATTAATTTGAACGACATATGCTACATCAAACAGATCGATATAGATAATGCAAACATTAATCTTACATAGACTGTTGTTTTCAAATGAACACTGCAATAAAATTTAAGGAGAAAGGTTTGACATACGTTATATTATTATTATTATAAGCTCCAATATAGAAAACATTTGTGAAAATCGAAACATTCCATTGTTTAAAATTGTTTCAATTTTACCATATAAACACAATGTATGTGAACGACATATGCAACATCAAACAGATCGATACAGATAATGCAAACGTTAAACCTGTAAATGTTTTCAACGATCAGTCATAAATCGTTTGGCAGACTGTAAATTCTGTTGCTTTCAAATGAACGCTGCAATAAAATTTAAGGAGAAACGTTTGACATACGTTATATTATTATTATAAACTCCCATGTAGAAAATATTTGCGAACATCCAAACATTTCATTGTTTAAAATTGTTACATTGTACCATATAAACACAATTAATGTGAACAACATATGCTACACCAAAAAGATCGATATAGATAATGCAAACATTAAACCTGTAAATGTTTTCAACGATCAGTCATAAATCTTCGAACAGACTGTAAATTCTGTTGCTTTCAAATGAACGCTGCAATACAATATAAGGAGAAAAGTTTGACATACATTTTGTTATGAAGTCGTACAGATTTCCAAACGTCCAGATAAGCTTTTGAGCTTAATTATACAGAAATAGAACAGAACAGAACATTGCATTGGCATTAAATATAAGCAATATGTATAGCCATATCAATATGAGCATGTATAGTGGACAAGAAGAACAAATATTAAACAATTTTAATTAAGATTAAACAATTAAGATTAAACAAATATTTTCAAGTTGTTTATAGATATCTTAATTCTTAAATTGGAGTAGTTTCATTGTCTTTCTCTGAAAGCCAATTACCGGTATAAAAATCGACCTAATTTGAAAATAGATCTTATAGAATCTCTCGACATTAAAGTAGTAAACTTTTGAATAGATAGCAATCTACAAAAATACGGGGTGAAAGTTTTAATTCGTAACTGCCTATATTTCGGACAAACAAGTTAATAAAGATAAGGACCATTGTCATATCACATTGAGTACAGTATCGTTGTTTTCGGTCAGTATTGTTATATTGTCCCGTTTCTATGGCTAAATTATTTGTATATAATCTAAAATTTGTAATTGTAGTTTTATATTTTGTGTCCATGTTTAACTGCAGGTACTTCTCTATTTCAAATTCGAGTTTGAATAAACAGTAGTGAGATAACCTATTATAATAATTAATTGCAGTATACCACTATTGCTTAAAGATATCTAATATTCGCTGCTTAATAATTATATATTAACGCATATAAAAAGTATTGACAAATTATAATCTGTCCAATAGATACTTCTTAACAGATACTTTGAAAGAAGGTAACTTGCGAATGCTAGATAATTTAGTTGGCAAACTGTTCCACAACAAAAAACACAAAAGCAGAAGGACTTGGATCCAAAACCTTTGACCTTATGCATATGCATCCTTGCTACTTAACCTGGAAATGTAAGAATGAACAGTGTCCTGTTGGATGAAATACTCTTCCAAGACATTTTTTTTCTTTTAAAAACATGACAAAGGATGATCTGATCTATACGTTTATTGACTGATAACCAGTTGAGTGAGCAAATGTCATTTGGATTAATATGTGACCTAGTATCAAGATCAAGTACAAACCTAATCATCTTATTCTGAGTCACTTGAAGTTTATTTTTAAGGAATTGGGGCAGGTCAAGATACCATATTGAACAACAGTAATCAAAATGACATTGGATAAAGGACATAACTAGACTAAGTAGTTTCTTAGTATGTTGAGTAAGGTTATCTTTTTTGAGCTATAAATTTTTCAAGCGTGCATTTGCCTTCTGCATTACTGACATAGCCATTGCATCTAAATATAATGATTGATCCATGGTTGCTCAGAGATATTTCACCGACGAAGTTGGTTTAATAACTGTGTCATTACATTCAATATTATGGGATGACCCAAATAAGATTGACTCAGTCTTGTCTAAATGTAGTGATAATATATTACTCCCCTATAATTTTTTGGTCCTCGATATTACCTTCCTTGGTTATTTTTGAAACAATACCATCTTCCCATGTTGTTGGATATTCTCCAGTAGAAAATAAACGACTGAATAATTGAAGTGTAAATGCTAATGCTATTTCAAACAAATGTTTAAATATTTCAGCATAAATTTCATCAAGGCCTGCACTGTTATTATTATTTTGAGAAAACGTAGCATTTTTTAATAAATTAATATAAGTTTTTTCTTAATTTAGAAAATGGTCTAAATTACTTGCATTCACATTTTTATTTTGCAAGTTATTTTGATTTGAGCCAAATAATTCTTCAAATGACTGTAAAGGTCGTCTACAGTTAAAAAAAAACGTTTGACTTTGTTGAATCACGTTGAATAATATTTTATCTAAAATTTATACTAAAATGCTAATAGCTAGACTTACTAAGTGTGCAGACGAAAATTTATCATGATAAGATAGCCAATATGGTTTTCAAAAATCTAAAGTTTACGCATGATTGTGTTTTCATTCTTCATGCTATTATGTTGAAAACATTATCAATGAAAAAGAAACTGTATGTAACATTCTAAGATTGGGAAAAATGTTTGATCGGATAGATCAAGTAATGTTGTGGCAAAAATTAATTACTGCGAACGTAAGCACTAAACTTATTACAGCTTTTTAAATCCATGACGTACTAAGTTGAAAATCTGTAATCCGATATAATTCTACGAATTCAGATCCCATAACATCTTTCATTGGAGTAAAACAATGGAACCCAGATAGTAGCATACTCTGTCTTTTTTCCTTAATGATATTGTAGAAAATATTAATAGTAACTTAAATGGTATTTTAAGTATTGATAAAGTTAAAGTTTTTTATTATTGATCCCTGATGACGGTGCATTATTTGCTTATGACCCTCAATCTCTACAATCAATGTTAAATGATGTACATACTTACTGTAATACATGGAGACTTCGATTAAACGTCAGTAAATTAAAAATAAAAATAATGATATTTGAAAACGGTCGTCATACATCATATGACTTTTATATATGTAACTCGCATATTGACATCGTTCAGTCATTTAAATATCTTAGTGTTCATTTGTTTAAAAACAGGATTGGAATCACACGCATCAGTGAATCGCTCAACATGCTCAGTTTTCTCTTCACAACTTATTCATTGTTTACCAATTAAAAATACTTGTATCCCAAAAATTTGTCTTATTGAATATTCTTTTGTAATGTCTACTCTTAATTATTGTGCGGAGGTATGGGGTCATCACGCGAGATTGTACATACGAAATTGTGTAGGAAAGTTTTATGCGTAAGTCGCTCCACAAACGTTGATGCTCTATTCGGCAGAATTGGGGAGGACACCAATGAATGTGTATCGAAAAATTATATTGATAAAATACTACTATTTAAAACTGTTAATATGTTATTAAGGGATGCTTAATTAGGAAATACATATATCGGTAATAACTAGGCCAGTCAGATAAAAGCAATACTTTATAATCACGGTTTAATGTATTTATGGCAAAATCTATTTAACGTTCAAATTAACGTAAATATGATTAAGCAACGGATACAAGATGTGTTTTATCAACAATGGTGCACATCAATAGATAAATCTTCTCGTCTCGAAACGTACTGTTTATTTAAGCATGAATATAAATTAGAAAGTTATCTCGACTTTATACAGTTATCTCGACTTTATACAGGAAGCAAAATTCAGCATATCTTAAACAAAATTTCGTAGTACATCTTCACAAGATTTGGCAATAGAACGCGGACGCTACATAAATATTCATAGGACGAAGAGAATTTGTTTAAATTGTAATTCGAATATGATCGAAAATGAATATCCTCTTTTACTTATACAAATGTATGTCCAAAATTTAGAGAACTACGTTAAAAATATTCAAAACGTTATTTATACCTGGCCTACCTTACAAAAATTCAAAATCTTGTTAAGGGAAACTAACTGGCACACTATTTAGAATCTATTTAAATTTATATACTATGCTTATATACTGAGAAACTAACAAACATTCTCCAATAATATAAGATCTTCAAAAAATCCTTGACAATATGTCGTCTAAACATAAGTAAAACCCATAAATTTCCATTGTATTTCATGTATTGTTTGCTAAAATATGTTACATGCTTTATGCGATAAATATATTGAATTTACTTTAACAGCTGGTAGTTGGAAATTCACTCGACTGTTACCAGCATGAAATGTTCGCACATATCATACTGTTTTTAAAACACAGAATAAAGAGGGTACCAAGTTGGTTACTCGCGCGAATCCCAAACCTTTTGTGACGACACCCCACTTTTAGATACAATGTATGTAGAAATAAAGTAAGTAAATAAATTGTTTATTATAGTGACATATACATGATAACAATACATACAAAGACTCCCGACCCAGGGGACCTTTAAGTCACCTTAGTTTATATGCACAAATAAAAAGACTGTGAATAACACATAGCTTTGCAAACAGAACATTTTTGGCCGAAGGGTAACTTAAATCAGTTTGACTGCCTGTTATACTTACAATGAAGAACTGAATATAAGAAGAATTTCCATGGGTCAATCTAAATTTCAAATGGAAGTCCGGGAATCACACTGGTCATTATAAAAAGAGTTTTTGCCATTCTATATGAAATTTTAAGAGTAGTTCTAAAAAAATGGGGATAATTCTTGCCATTATGATATAAAATGTAAAGGATAGTTCTTAAACAAAATGCTAAGGATGGTTCTTTATCTGTCTAGTTAAATTGATGAGACATTAAAGTCCTGTTTAAACATACTTCCTCCCACAAAACGTTTTACACTCCGTTTAGATCTCATTACATTTTCTAGCAAACAATACATTTTACCCAAGAACCTTCTGAGCTTATTTAACACTATAGCTTACTGTCAGATTTTTTAATTTTGTCCAAATTACGAGACCCCCTAATAATGTTCTCGATCCTGTTATTTTACTCATGGACATGAAAATATCCAAAACAGTTCAAAACACACGCTAAAAAATTCGAACTTATCAGGTACGTTCGATAAGTGTCCATGGCCAACATATGATATGATCATTTGTGTGTTCAATTGATATATTGCAATGTTTATAATTTGCATGTATTTTGCCAGTATTTATAAATATAATTCAATTGCCGACCGACTACATAGAATGTTGGTGTCATAAATTGAGTTCGCTTACCGAAACACGGCGGGTTTATTTATTTACAGTGTTTCATTTTTCATGATTAGTAACTCCATTGATTAATCTGTCATAGTAACAAAATTAATTTTACAAAAGAAAGTTTTCTTACGATTTGTTTTTTCGTTTTTTTTTCAGTATTTTTCAGTATTTCCCTATGTACATGTTGCAAATCCGTGGATTTTTTATATCAACAAAACGTTCCTTTTTAAATTTTTGATTAAACTGTAATTGTTAAAGTATTTTTTTTAAATCTAAAATTACATCCAGTATATAAAAGATAATCAATTTACATTGAGAGTAAAAAATGAACTTTAACGAAATTAATGAGCAGAAAGACAATGTTCTATTTGTATGTGGAGTTATATTTGGCTTCATACACAAACTTTCACACAATTAATGCGTTGGGTGTGGTTATGAACCACTTCTAGGTCATTCGTCAGTTATCATAATTGTTATTGTTTGTGAAACGGAGACCGGTTTACAAGGTTTTTCAAAGCTGTTTATGTAAAATAAGAGATAAACTTTTATACGTAATTTGTTGGTTTTACTGTATCCATTATCCTTTCATTTTCATATGCGTTTATTTAAATAATACTGTCCATATTGCATATCACAAAATTTATAAAGTCAAACGAACAAAACAAGAAATAGGAACATATAAATAAATACTGTAAAGTAGTAGTTGTCCTACTTTGAAGAGACATCAATAATATTATCTTTACTCAAAAAAGATGTTCAACCAAAGTGAAACTGGTTAATTTCTAAGTTTAGTTTTCGATACATATAGAAATGTAAGTAATGCTTGCATAACAATGACATTATAATTCCTGGCTTAGAAAACAAAAACCCATTTTGTTAAGAAAGGCATTAAATTATAAGCATATTAATATTTTATTTGATTTTCATTCTTATTACATATTGCATTTACTGTTTAAAATAGAAATTACGATACCTATTACAGTTCTATTATCTGATTACTCATTCACGTGGGGATAGAAGAAGAAATTATTTTCCAGCAGCTGTGCAGACTTCAAATTCCGATATGCTTAAATATAACAAAGTATATATTTCCTAGCAATCATATGATCAACACAATATGTTACCATTGTTCACGTCAAAAGAAAATTCCAATAAAATTAAAACAAAAGATGCGAATGTTACATTTGTTGCTTAATTCAAAGAAAACATATTTGGCAACACACGTTCGAGTCATATTTAAAGAACAATTGGGGTACTAGGACACTCGATTTCATGCGCATGCGCAGTTGTGCACAGGGTAAGCAATTGTATTTAAGTCCAACTGACACGAAGCTCGTTTCAAAATCGTTTCCTTGGCTAAGATATTCTGTTTTGATTTTTGGAACTGTTGTCATTATGGGAAAGAACCTTAAATGCGCATTGGTGAGTTTTTTCTATTGTGGTTTAATATTTATCATTTTTTTTAATTTTTAATTTGAATATGATCTTATTAACAATTACAGCATGTTGTTTCAAGCTTGCATATCATAAAGATATACAACGACGCGTTTTGAAACATTTTCTTTTCTTATTTTTTAAAAAAATATCATCTGATTATACATACATCTATTATCCTTGATTTTTGTAATGCTTTATTATGTCAGATTTTTGAATGCATCTATAAATAATCGCATTTTCATTTTCTTGGAACTAATTTGCAGAACTGTTAATTTAACATTAATAGAATGGCTATATGCCTTTTAATCATTCGCGTATCTGAACCTTCCCCCCCCCCCCCAAAAAAAAAAAAGATTTTTTTTTTCATAGATAATTCTTCTCTTATATATAACATTTTATATTATATTAATAGCATTATTATATTTATATCAATTATTTATACAATGGGTAAAAGACTGGATTTTATCGGAAAGTGAACCATGAAAGACAAAAAAAAACAAAAAACAAAAAAAACAAAAAACACTTTATGTGTCACTGTCAAAAACCATTGACAATTCTACTGGTCTCATTTACTATTGTATTAAACCAATCGTCTTAGCATTGGTCCATGTGTACCATCATAAAATCTAACCGCTTCACTATTCGAAAAACAGGGAGAGCGTTTGTACTTATTTGGGGTCGGTGATGGCGTAGGCGTTGCCTTCACACTTCGGTAGAGTGTATGCGTGCACACTGATAGTCCAAGTTGAATCTTCTCACTTTTTGTATTTGAGGGCATAATAGGAGGTCCAACTAACTCTAACATAGATTTTGACAGAAGTATTGCCCTTTTTAAACAAAGAAATTTCTTCATTATTTTAATCAAACGCTAAAAATAGTCGAACATGCTGTCCTTCCGACAAATTTTTGTTTGTTTTTATTTACAGTTTGTTTTGTGTATATCCATCATCATTCAAGTTATGAATGCTGACTCTGACGAGGAAATAACCTGCACGAGTAATGCTGACGTATGTATTGCGCATTGACTGATATAAATAATACATCTAATAAATATTAGCCATCCGAATTTTTATTATGTATGTAGTTTATGATAATTATTTTAGTGTAAACAATTCAAGCCATGTTATTTAACACATTGCTTATGGTTAATAACATCATGTGTCCACACCATGAAATGCTAAATTGTATTGTGCTATAGGCATTGTATTTACATACTTTATGCAATAAACTTTGAATTGTATTTACGAATGTTAGCTTTGACTTTGACAAAAAGTTACCTTTATTATATTTTAAATTTTAAAACATACTCCTATGATGAAATAGTGACAGGCATTTGATTTGATTTTATTGGCCAACCTAAACATAAAATTAATATCTAAGTTTGGAATGCAAACTTTCACTTTCTTGTAAGAGTTTTTAACAACTTTTCTAAATGATTACATTTTGGAGACTCATGGAGAGATCGACTAAGAAGTGAGAGATAGAAATGCTGGCGATTAGGCCATCACTTCATCACTTCCCTCACGAACTTCTTCCGTCACGACATTGTTTCATCATTTATCACTTTAATCCCTACATTACATCAGTTACTGTCTCTTGAGATTCTAAACTTTGCTTTAAAATCAGATGCTTATGAATAATTATGACTTCTTTTTTTTATTTCATCGCAGTGTCCGGCGAAACACATCTGCCATGGTGAACTAGGTCACTGTGAAGAATGTATGTTTAGAAATATGTCTCTTTTGATAGTATTCATTTAAATATATATTGAAATCATTTTCTGTAAAAGAATAGTAACTAAATATTTTTAAAAATGCAGGCATGTCAGAACACTTTCTATTGCAATTTATCTTTTTGTACGGCAAGCAGTATGTAAACTTGTTACTTTTTAAAACATTCGAAAATTTGTTTAATGTATTTCGTATTTGCACTTGTTTGTGATAGATCGGCGAAAAAATCACACCAATCTCTGCAAAATGGTAAAAACAAAAACATAGCAACCATTAGCCAAAAGCGCAAAATACAAACACCTGATTTATAAGCAAAAACGTAAACAAATCAATGACAAAATTACGTATGTATGTCAAAATGAAGATTATTAAAAAACGAAGAAAATCCATTAGATCAAAAATACGAATTTATGATTTATATACAAATATACCCCGGTACCGCCGTAAGCAGTTACCCTCGAGCTAGATATTCCGGTCTGTACAGGCAGCCGTTGTAAGATCTTTTTATGATTACATCCGTTTCTAGTGGTCTATCTACATGGTCTGGAAGCGCATCAGTTACACGATTGAACGCCCTCGTAATGTGAATGAAAGAAGTATAATTCTCATTTATTTTGCTTTTTTCAGGCCTCTGTAAAAAGATAAGCCAATGTGTGATAGAAAATGATCACACCACTAAATGTGAATGTGACGATTCTCAATTCACTGGCAAGTTCTGTAATGAGACAAGCGCGTCCAAGTAAGAAATGCAGCAAGTGACGATGAACTAGTAAACACCTGATGACCAGATATCTTCTTATAAACTTTTTCACTGGTTAATTGGATTTTACTAGAATTGTATATCATAAATGAATTGTTGGACGAAAGACATTGTTCATCATGAACTTTCGTAGGCTTGCTTGAGATGAGAATATTAAATGTATTTCTTTTGGACAAATAAAAGAAAAGTCAAAATGAACAAAGTCTGTTTTTTTTATTATTGTAAATGTAATAAATATACAAACAGTATATAAAATAATAACAAAAGGGACTAATATAGAAACATTTACTATATTACATGCATTTGTTTTCATGTCAAATTTACACACAAAAAGTTTCTCCTAATACCTGGGACTTAAGATAAAGAGGTTATATTTCAAGTCCCAGATAAATAACGAAAGTAGAACACACATTTTACGGAACGTCGGTGGTTCTACTCAGGTGCCCGTTCGTGCCTGAAAAAATGCATCTGAGGTCTTCCTACACCAGTAAAGCTGGAACGTCGCCATATGACCTATTCTCCGTCGGTGTGACGTAAAACTCAATGAATCAAACAAACAAAAGAACTTACACTTGAATAAAAAAATTTGGGATCAATTTCAAAAAAGACCAAATTCAGGATTTTTTGTTATACGCGTTAACAAGAATAATGGTACATAAAAATGAGAAATGAATTTGCATGGCATGTTGATATGGTGAAACATTATTTATCATTAAAATGGCAGACAGTTACCTGAATTTTAGACTGGTGTGAAAAAAATTCAATTACACCATGTTCCTGCGAGTCAAAGGTATAAAAGCAACTTGACATTGGTGATAAATAAAGAGCAATTGTTAATTGATTTATTGGGAAATCAATCAACTATTTTGTTGCATTCCTTAACAATTCTCGTCTGACCCAATAGTGTGTTTATATTCCTATTTATAAACCCGTAATACCTCGTACGTGAGTTTCTGTTGAAAAAAAGTCAAAGTTCTCGGAAAATCAACATTCCATTCAAACCACCATAAACTCGATTGCCTTGAAACAAATAGAACAAAATAGAATTAACTTCTTACAGCACGGGCGACCGTTTCGTATCTAAAATCAATAAACAAAAACTACCCTTTCACCAATTGGAACATGCTCGACTAAGACTGACCGAAAGAGCCGAAAAGTTGCGATTGCCCCTTCACAAAATCTGAATGCATTCCATAAAGGTCGTCGCGTTTCAGCGCGGACGCCAATAATTTCAAATATTCTTATGGAAAAAATACTACTGTCAGAGAGTTACTACTGTCAGAGTTGATCCAAAACTTTGAGCAACTGGTAAGTAGTGAATAAGTATTTTGTATGACAGTCAAAATACTACTTTGTTTACATTTTGCTACATTTACGATACATAACGGCATTTTCAGTGCTGCTTTTTTCATTTGTTAAGCATTTAACATTCTCCTAATTCATTATTTAAACAATATTAAACATATTTTGACATTTCTAACGAATTTAAAATCTATAATGTATTTCTGAGGCATAATGTGCCTTTTAGAGAAAGAGTCAAAAACGAAACGACTATGTGGTGATTGATCGATGTACTCGTATACTTCACTTAAATACAATACTAGTCCATTATTCGAAAAGTTAGAAAAGTTATTTGAATATATGTGATAAAAAACTGTAATTATCAAATAAGGTATTAAATCTTTAGCAAAAAGTTACCCGACGTTACATTGTTTGTCTATATAATAATATTAATATGAGATATAAATACATGTACTACTTAATGATCAACATAATTCTTTTTTGTCCATCACATAGCAGTATTTTCAAATTTCTGTTAACTTTGGTTAATATGTACCAACTATATTAAATTTAGTTAATCAGGTCCGTCTAACAAGCTTACTAATTTCAATAATGCATTATATTTAGTTATACTCGTATTAAGGAGGAGTTAGAGGTATGGTTTATACTCTGAAATGTAAAATATGAAGGAACCATATAAATCCGGTAAAAATCATAATAAACTGTCATAAAATGAAGCTGTTGTATATATGTACTTTATATAAAAATATAGATTAATGGAAATGAACTTGCAACAAACCAGTTATCAAATCAACGAAGAATAACGTTTTATCAAATTACAAATTACATAAAATTAAAATGTGTATAAAAAGCAAACTGTAAAGCTCTTTTTCGACAATCATTAATAAGATAGGCGATATATCACCGAGACTAGTACTATAGTTCAATTTCCCTTCAATGGAAATTTTCTTTCAATCTTTTACATGCAACACCGTTCTAACAGAATTTGGAACGTAAAGCAATATGAGCTCCTATTGGGCTCTTGGGCACCATTTATATTGACTATACGTTAATTTTTAACTGTTATATCTCCCCTGGATAATCAACAAACATATCCTGAGTGGAAATTGCCATCACTTGAATATAACTTGGAATATCCTGGGTTAAATCTGCAGCACCCTGGTGACTTTTGGTAGTTTAAAGTCAAAAGTTATTTCTTTGGTTTCATAAAAAAGAAGATCTGGCAGGAATTCCAAAAAATCTGATTTTTAAATTAAATCAAATAACTCGTTACTGTCCATTTGTTTTTGCTTGAAAAATAATGTCGATCATTAAATAGGTTCATGTTAAATAATACGCATTAATAACAAAAACAAATTGGTCAGGCGTGCCACAGGCACGCGAACAATAATTCTATTAATGGTATTATTTAACATTAACCTATTTAATAAACACTAAAAAGGAAAGAATATTGCATATTGATTGTAGAGAAAAACCTGACATAACGTAAACGTAATCGGATCAAAATATACAGTAAAAAGCAATGCAAACAACAATAACAGAAAGTAAAAATAGCAAAAACAACGTCATTTTGTCACTTCACTACAGCTTATCAACAAAACATTTTTTTGTATAAATCGCAAAAGTAAGAAACATGATTTTCTAGCACTCCCGTATGTTAAGTTCAACAGCATGTCTATTAGAATACCTCTTGCTGAATTAAAAAAGTAAAGGAATTCAAAAGGAAAGGAAGCTAAAGATACAAATATCGACATATCTGATTATAAATATGAAACATTTTAGATCCCGGACGTATAGGTCTATCACACTAGTGCAATTTACTTCTAGAAAGGTTTTGCAGAAATCGATTTATTTTTACATTAACGTTGGCGTTTACGTTGATACAATTGTGCCAGTTGTTTGCTAACTAGTTTACAATGATTTTTAAAGGGAGAGTATATGTTGATTATATTTATAATAATTTATTCTTATTAGTTCCCTTGCTCTTTCAGAGTACTGTCAAATAGCTCATTTCTTATTAAAACTATAATAATCTGTACCAAATGGTATATAAGATTAAATTGTCTTGTGTATTTTACTTATAGTATTTTCAACACCTTTTTTTCTCCCTCTCTATTCATCATTTAGTATATAAAGTATATAAAGAATTTATTTAGTACCTTAAAGCTTATAGACGTGCGAGTTCAAGAGTCCGTTCCTTGAAGAAACCAGTATGAAAATTCTTGTTCAGCAAAACAACGACTTGTTCTTGGCAGGATTTTAACCAGCTACGTTAGCGATCCTTAATTTTTCTAAGTTTCTTAAATTTATCTTGCCACGTTGTCGCGATTTATTCGTGTTATATTGAACTTTGTTCTATTCTGGATAAAATAATAAAACTTTTTTTTTCGCCATGACACTATGTGTATCCCAACGATCTGAGTCAAGCTTTGTATGAGCGGCGCCGTATTCCAGTTGTAACACGATGGATCAGTATTCCAGAGGTCACAGGACCGATCATCTACTCTACAACCTGCAATACAAATAGTGTTTTCATGAGACTTTAAAATAGCGAGGCTTCATTAATCTACACTGGGAAAGTAAGAGAACATTAATCTGCACTTGAATGATCCAACAATAGCTATATTCATCCACTACCTCTTAAATGTCAGGTTTTCCTCCAGGGGCGTCACATATATGATGTTTAGTACAGATGGTAAGCAGTAATAGCTTGAGTATGGTACATGTAACGTGTATTGTAACCGTGTGGTTGATTATCTTTTTTTATAGAATAATGCTTTAAAATTAATGACTACAAATAGATGTGGCTGTAACATGTTTTTTTAATCGAAGTTTTATTGTACATCTTAAGAACAATACAAATACTTCACGACACAAAAACATTTTGTTGTTGTAGCTTTCTGTTATCTTTTTAATTGCTACCATTGTGGAAATATGAATTTATGCTATCAATAAGAAAGTTAATAATTTATTTTTCATAGACATAAATTAGTAGTATTAATAAGATGTCGGGGTTAGTTTTACTTTTCTTTCTTATACGTTTAGTCTTAATTATATATCGCTGAAACTTAGTGTTATTTCCCATTCTTATGTTAGTGATACGTCCTAATTGAAGATGTTTCAGGTTAAAACGTATTGAGCGTATTCAAAAAAGGTTGTTATTCTACTCTGTTTATCACAAACATGAATTGTTACAATTCAATGTCAGTTCATGACAAAGAAAACATATGATGCTAAGTTCATAACATTTACAAACAAATCATCATTTTATGTACACTACACTACCACTACTCGGATTACGTGTTTCTATATTGCAATAAAAATGCAAAGTGTCATAACTGAATAACTTGCACAACCCATTATATCATAATGGTACGACCGATGGATGAAAACGTTATCGCGTTCGACTTATGTTTCAAATAGTGATAAGTATTATATTGATAATTTAATAAAATACTACTTGATAAAGTTGTAAGTTATATATAAAGTATGAACATTTATATGCTCAATCCTAATACAGTTGTATTTTGTTCTTGAACAATTAATTGTAGCTATGTAAAATATGTAACATCTGGTCATGTTTTTTTGTTGTTGTTGTTTTTGTTTTTGTTTTGTTTGTTGAATTGATATTTTGATCATGATTATAAGTAAATACATCTATGTTTTCAATATTTTCTAAACATGAAAATTCTCGTTGGCAAAAAGTGCTACATTTCTATGCTCCCGTTGTCCGTCTGTTATGGTTGTATCATTATATATAATACGATTTCTTATTTAAAAGGATCACTTCAAACAAGTACATTAGTACTTAGTTGGCAAACAACAAGTTGCTGCACGTCTTTATAGGTTAACAAGTGCAACCAATTAATAGTACACATTTTATGTCAAGAATTACCACTTGTATTTCAACAACTACATATTAAACACATCTCTAGATTTAATTTATGTCACGTAATTATCAACACTTTCGAATTTAAAAGTTGTACTTAAGATCTTAAATGGACTTGTTGGGCTTGTCAATCTTTCACTCTTAATAAAATCTACTTATAACAGTTAAGTACAAAAGTACTGACTGATAGCGAAATATGTAGACGCTGATAAGACAGAGATCCGGATGACCTTAGTCTGCACAGCCGCCATCAGAACACTGTGGATTAATTGATAGAAGCCTAGTGGTAAAACTGTATGATTTTAGAACCAGAGCTGCAAGTTTGAAGACCTTTTTTCAACTTTAATTATAACAAAATCTGCTATTAAAATACTAATCCTTGGCCACTGGTGTTTTACATCCTTGCAAGCATAATGCATTTGGTTACAAACAACAGTTACTTACATACTGTTGTATGTTAGTGTCGCCAAACTAGTATAAATGTAAATAAACGTATGTAAGAGTTGTCTGTTGGTGTCGCCAAACTAGTTCGGATATAAGTAAACGTATGTAAAAGATATATATGTTGACGAGTTTATAACAAACAAGAAGCATTGAAATTAACAATTAAAAATAACATCTTATAAACAAATAAATTAATTAACTGCCTTCAATCACATCCTCACTTATTTATATACTAGTCTTGTGAATTCAAGACACAATGGGCCGGTGCTTATTATTTTATTTGGTATTTCATATTGAACAATTAAACATTTTCTTTAATTGTATTTCCCAAATTATGATAATGATTCCTTATCATGATAATTAATCATAAGGGAGATTCCCACAGTTTTTAACTTTCCTTTTTGTATTTTTTCAAGAATTTTAGATAAAGAGCTAGTATTACAATTATTAAAAATATCATGAGGGCGGTTCACACGCCAATCACATAACTCAATTCAATCAAGCCTATACTCGTTGTAAATTTTCAAACATCTTCCCTTAGGAATAATCTACTAAATGTTTAAGTATATTATTTATAGTATTGGAAATGAGACAAATACTTGAACTGTCTACAACCTCTTCCGACAGAATCATTCATAAAAGGGGCTTCAAAATAAGCATATGTAAAATGGATTATTTTTACTATTAAGTAACAGGGCCAACAATTATGTAATTGTTATGTAACGTGCTTGATTGCTTGCGCACGTTGCAGAGAAGGCACACGGCAGGTCAAGGTCAAGTCACCTCAAGTACCAGAGACGATTAGTTGAACTGTCGTGGCTAACTCGGGAGGATGGAGCCGTTTTTGTGTGTTGCCGTCAGGAAACATGATTCCTTGGCAGTATTGTCGAACCTCCACCCACTCTGGCGTACGTTTAGTGGTGTGTCGTCAATTTTTATACAGTAACAATCAACATTTTCATTTAAAAATCGTATTGTTTGAAATACATCTACTTGTTTGAATATAATAAAGCTTAAAAATCAGGGAACGTTTCCCGGAAATGAGTTACATGTATTAAACACACTTTTACAAGTCGCGGAAATGTGTATCCAAATAATTGACATTTGTTTCTGTACTTCTTGTTGTTTTAAGATGACCGAAATGCACCGAATCAATTCCTATACTTATCTTGAATCCGCCTTCGGATTTAGTGCAATAATTCTTATAGTTGATAAAACATTTAAAATGGATAGAGGGAAAAATCTACAGTCTCTCCCAATCTTTTCAAAGTACTTTTTAAATCGAATATTTGTTACGATCTTTGCTTATTTAAGCGATTAAGAAACCACTATATCTAATAGTCTTTATCTGTCTATATTGACGATATAAGTATTTAATAAAAGGCACCGGAAACACGTACATATGGGCTACCGACTCACTCATGAGATAGTTATGTTGTTTTAAAGTAGTTTATGCTATTTTTAAAGTAGTGATTTAATCGTTCGGAGCATAGTGCAAGTAGTTCAGGGATTTGCAATTATAAGAGCAGTTACTGAAGTAGTTTAAAGTGCATTATACACGTATTTTCGCTGTAGAGATGAATTTAATAATTAATTATGTTTCATGAGATTCACTGCCATAATGTTCATTAACCAATATTTATTAATTAAGAATGTATTATATTTCATCTAAAAACTACCAAACTTCTAAAGTGACTGCCTCAATTTTTTTAGAAATCGAACGTTACCGATACATTTTGAACAATAAATAAATTTCCCGTCGGCAATGCGGATTTTTTTTTTTTTTTTTTTTTTTTGTAAAGTAGAATATAACTTTGAACAAAAATTATAATGACAAAAATGTAAAGTTATTTTGTTTCACCATTTACACTTGGATGGGTATAATGTCAATTTATCACACATTGATGCAAAGCACACAAGAGCTCTGTTTTAACTCTCGTTTGAAAGACTTACAGCATTTAAAAAAAATGTATTCCTCCAAAGTCATAACATAGTATTATAGTAATTGCACCCTACGGTCTTACGAGATTTTTTGTTTGTTTGTTTGTTTCATTTTACGCCTTTTCCCAACAGTGTTTCAGTCATATAGGCGGGTAGTTTCCTAATCATCGTTCCTGGAGAGTTACACCACAACAAGACTACCTTCCTCCGTGCTAAACTACCATAGCATCTCCCGGGGATCGAACCCACGCCCGGGAGGTAGTCATCGGACCACGGAGTCGGTACACGAGAATCTTTAATTTTTACAGGATGTTTTCTTTACTTGTACCAATGGCAATAATCATCACAATTGCAATTATTCAATATCTCCCCAATGGCCCCAGTTAGTCCCTTTCTACATTTAAATAGATCCACAGCTTACCTTTTCAGCAAATTTGCAACCTTACAACTTCAATGAATTGCAATGCCATATCACTTCTTTAAACTTTTAAACACTCGTGTCTACTCTTCCATGCAGAAATTAATAAATAAAATTTTGTAAAATACAGTGAGGGAGAGCAGAAGACCTAACGAGCACACAAAACTACAAAATTTAAAAGATTGACTGAGCCTGTTTTGGAATGTGCAGGTTATTGCAAGCTACCTTCCAGGTCCCCTAAAACTGGCCAAAGCAATGTTCAACATTTAAACATGTGATGGTAAAATTTTGTAATAAAAACATTCGTAGATGTATTCATACGGCGTTGACCAGAGAACCATCAATGTGACACATTCGTGCCATTCGGTGAAAAGCTGTATTTGTACTAGAATTCCTTGGTTGACAAAAATGCGGCACAACGATTCGGTACGTAAACATAGACTAATACATGTTTGTCAGCTGAGTACGGGTCAAAATCACTTAAATGTACTAAATAATATTACTAAATACATGAAATGAGACCACTCACAACTGTCAGTAGCATCTGATACACATGAGATTTGAGTTTCAAACATTTACACGGTCTTTCGATCGCTTTCTACGCCATTAGGCATCAATGTGTGAAACGTTGCGGTTTCGTTGATATTGGCCAATCAGAAGACTTGTTACAAAATCTTGAACAGTTAATAGAAAGAAATCTCAAGACCGTGGAAAGGTTTGAAATTCGAATTTCGCGTGTATCAGATGCTTATGACAGTTGTGTATTTTAATTGTCTGTACAATTGTTTTCACAACGACCCGTGAAATGAATCCCTTGCTAGTAGACTCGAATCTGGAGTTTCCGACCTTCTCTTAACTTATAGTATATATTTTTACGGGGGCTCATTTTTCACTTTTTTATTTTGACACAATTAAGGTGAACACAGAGGATTTTTTTATCAATGTGGTCATATTTTCTTCCCAGGTCCGATACTCGTGCCTGTGGTTAAAGTGTTTGTTGTGTGCACGTGTGAAGACAATCAATTGAGAAACAAAACAAACAAGAAATATCTTTAAAAAAGATAATCGGCGTAAATTCAGTGCAAAATGTCTTATAGCTTTAGAATATTTTCAAAATTCATGATATTTATACTTTATAACAATATAAATGTCTAAATTGAAATATATTTGGTGGTTACTAGTATAATCTATGACAGTTGTCTAAACTTAGCTGAAACATGTATGCTCCTATAATGTCAACAAATTAGTCATGTTATTATAGATGCTAGAAGCTTTTTTGTCACCGTGACTTTTGACTACTGGTTTCAAAGTCAATACCAGATAATAACCAACCACACTACCAAATTTAGAGACTGCAAAGGCCACAATCAGCTGACAACTTGAATTTTATTGTTAAATAATATTAACTTATATGTATCTGACCTTCATTTTGTAAAAGCACTTCTGTGCATAAAATGCTGCAATTATTAGGTCATGATAATAACACCAAAATCTTTTGTTGTTTATATCTTTTATTTATGAAAGAATACAAACTGTAATAAACAATCAATGGAACATATCAACTCTGAACTATACTGTTTATAATGCCTTCTTATCTATCTGGCAATAAAAATGAATAATTGAAGACTTAAATCAAAAGTTAAACATAACCTTACTAGTAAAAGTTATAATTATGTATTTTATAAAAAAAGGATTTCTATTAAAAATTGCACAGCTTGACTAGTATTTTGTATATACTAGGGGTATGAGGTGGAGGTACTAGTTAAGCCTACTGGCATGGCTACGTGTCATACACCTACACAGGTTATATTTTACAATGTACTTTAAATGTGGAATGTAAAATATAAATGTTGTTTTATATATACAGAAATATATCTATTTATCTTATAATAAGTACTAAACTCAATTTTGTATAACCCATCAATGGCACTGATTATCAAGTGAGACAGTTTCAGATTGAGGTAGTCAATTCGGGTGTATTTCGGTAAATTTACCTACCGGTGCAAACAAACGCCGAATAACTATGAATAAATTAATTTATTATTATTACGCACAAAAAATAATACTTAAAGTTTTGCGATTCTTTATGATAATGTTGCATTTTAAATATATTAATTTTCGCAATTCATATCAGCTCTGGAGAATCTTTTTGTTGATCAAAAATATCGTTCATTTTCATAGAAAACAGAAAAGCTACGGCAAATAAAGTACGAGTGAGTAGTAATCGAATGTTTAAGTAAAGGCTGAAAAACTAAAAGTTGGGTTTGTTGTTAATATTATCAACAAAATAAATTGTACATGAAATCATATGTACTGTATATTTTTGTATTTTGATGTATCTTTGTTTTGGTCATAACGTTGTGATATTTAGTTTACAATCGTATAAATATTTTTAATACAACTTTATTCTTAGAGACAAGTAAACTAAAGATTACGAATTTGTCCTTAAATTTCATAACAGCCAGTCTTTCCACCAATGAAAAACACCCTCTTTTAGCTGAAGATTTTGTAACTAACAATTTCATTTGTTACAAATCTAGGTCAAAATTCATTTTAATACAGCTTCGCCGAAAAAAAATTAACCAAAGTTAGTTTTCAGATTGCCAACAACAACATGACTGTCACAATAGCTCTTTTGCTTTCTAGGAAAAAAGTCAAATTAAAATGGTTAGATGTTAGATTACTAAATAAATGTATTAGTTAACATAAATAGCACACATTTATTTTAAAACTGACACATAATAGTTTTAATTAGAAAAAGTGACTTAAAAACTGCATTATAAATGCACATAAGTGTGTACATAAATGTATGTGTTAGTTCAAAGCAAATACATTGATTGTGCAAAGCATAAATAAATGATAACATTAAAGACACATTATGCCTCAGAAATTTGGTGATATATTAATTCTTAAGAAAGGTCAATCGTGTGTTAAATAATGTCTGAGAAATGGATTTAGAGCATGTTGGATGTAAATAAAAAAACCTGAAGAAACGCTGAACGTGCACTAATGTGTCATAAAGGTAGCAAAATGTGTTCTTTTAATTTACATTATTTGTGCCGTGTGGAGGCTGTAAAAAAGTCTTACCGTATATTTAATCAAAGATTTTATATTTTCGATATTTGAAGATCGCTCAGCACGATATTAGTGTTGTGAGTGCATGTTTTTGGTACTTATAATTCTATCCAATTTCGCGATTTTTTTTATAATCGGGTAGTTCCAGTATTCCTCACTTGAATACTGTTTAATCACCCTTAGGATATGTTGCTTGCTTTTTATCTTTTATACTCCCCGAAGGGAGAGCAGGAAGTCGCCGCTTTGTCAGTCTGTCCGGATGTCCATCCGTTCGTCTTTCACTTTTCTTGTCTGGGACATAGCTTTGAAACAACAGAAGATACTAACACGAAACTTAGTAGGTATATAGATTTTATTGGGTTGATTTGCAGTGCAAAATAACCATAACTCCGTCTGCCTAATTTTGGAGTTATTGCCCTTTGTTCAATTTTACACATTGAACTTTGTTCGGTATATAACTCTGTAACCACAAGTACAAATGTCGCTGCAATGCAGCAATTGAGAAGCTCCGCGCGCAAAAAAAATGTACTCATTACAGATACCTTACCAAATTATTCCTACGCACAGGTCATATTATATTCAGATTAAGTACTATTGTAGATTTTTTCCGAATGTTTTGTAAACCATTTTTTGCATAATTATACTTATCTTATGCACTGTCCATAATTAAAAAGAGGGGAAAGATATTTAATATAAATCAAAGGGCTGCAAGCTCTGTGGTATTTTTTGATCTTTGCAATCTGAATCGTACAGTATATCTGTATGTATTTTCCTGTATAAGTTTATTTTTATATACTATAATTCATCTTGCAAGGCACCAGAGTTTGATACATACGGAATTTTGCATAACTACAGTAGAGTAGCATCAAAATATCATTTATGTTCATTTTTTATGACAGCCACACTTTATCCTTGCATATTATGGCTACTTCCTTAACAAAGACACTTAAAAAAGAATTATTTTTTTTAAAAATTGCGTCTACTGGGATTTGAACTCCAGACCTCTCACACACCAGACGAGCGCGTTACCGCTGCATCATGGAGAAGTTACATAAACGATGCCTGAATAAAATCTAGTCATTCTAAATTTAGAACTTCCATTGCATTCCGGTTTTGTAATCCTTACTAATTTCGAGGTATTTTGTTCAGGATAAACCTGTTGTTAAAAATTGAAGTACATAATTTAGCGAAAATCTTGTCGCCGAAACAGTCCGACATGTAGAATCTATAAGTATATTCCACAACTCGGCATTCCGATTTATTTGTGTAGTATTCGGTAATCGACATCGCTAAAAATAACATTTCCATTGATTTAAATCAAATTCATCCGCGTAATTTGTGATTGTGCATTTATTGACATTTCTATAAGACAACGCTACTTTTAAACTTTGAATGCGTTGTAATTTGTTGGATACTTGTAACAAAATAAAAATATTTCTCTCTTTTAAATCGCTAGTTTTAATTAAGCTGTTTTGAGAACTACTTGTTGTTAGGTTTGTCGTGAAATTCTGTGTCAGCGTTGTATTTACTGACCTTCGGTCAGAAAATACAAAAATGCTTTCACTGATGCCTACCTGGTAAGGAAAGTTATTCCATTGAATACAAACAAGACTTACAAGACTTGTAAATGTTATGTGACATTACTGTACTGTGTTCTGTTTGTGTCACTACTGTAGTCATGCAGTTACAGAAGATGATAAAAATATCAAAGTTTGTTATAATTGTAACAAATATACAAATAGTAACAAAAGGGACTAATATTTTAATATAGTAATATTACATGCATTTTTTTCATGTCAAATTAAAAAAAATGGTTTCTTTCAATACTGAAAGTAGAACACACTCTGGAATGAAAAAATAGGATGAATTTCAAAAAGACCAAATTCAGGATTTTTTTTGTTTGTTATACACGCGTTACATAGTGATACAGTATTTATCAATATAATAGAAGACTGTTACCTTAATTTTAGGTAGGTATGAGGAAATTCACTAACGTCATTTTCGTGCGAGACAAAGATATGAAAGCTATTTGACATTGGTAATACATTGTGTATATAAAAAAACTATTGTTAATTAATTTATTGGGAGATCAATATATATTTTTTGTTGAATTGCTTTAAAACCATTCATAAAAAACATCACACTTAATGTTCAGACTGCAGATCAAAGTTTCTGTAGTTGTCATGATATCTATCGGGTCCATCCGCTCGTAAGGCTACAAAATGCAGCTTTCGCTGTTGAGTACGGACCCCCAACAAGTCATCAGTCATACCATTAACTTTTTTTCTGTTTCACAAAGTGGAATGCTGTACCAATGACGCTAATGATATGTAACTTTATATACTAAAGTTTAATTATTTCAAAACAACCAATATATCAACATGTTATTATTAAACATTTAATTTCATAAATATAAATTTAAAATAATTATCAAAAGCAAAATTGTTAAAATCTTATGCCTGAAATTTTTTTTATATTGACAAATTCAATCACTAATAGTATACTTGATATGCTGTGTGTAAATATAATTCAAAATGTAACAAATTATAATTTCATGTACTACTAAAAAAGGGAAATAACAAATTTATAAAATCAGCATTATAGCTTTCGAATTTATGTAACAGCAGAACTGCTTTCTGGTTCTCATTCGTTACTATGACATGCTGCGAATCACCAACGGGGAAACCAATATAGAAATCGAAAGGAGTTCTTGAATGCGGATTAGCTGTAAATCGAAAGGATTTATTGCTCAAATCCGGGCCCATGGACAAAAACAATAGTAAACACAAATAGCTCCGCGCCTGTGGGCGCGGAGCAATAAGAGGTATAAACAAGAAAACTTCATAGGTAGATAGATCTCATTGGGTAAAAATGCAGTGTAAAAGTACGGGTGTAACGTCCGTGTTTGATCGTATAAACGACCGTACATGACCGTATGAGACCGTATGAGACCGTATATACAACGCATTTGAAGTCTTCCCAAGAGTGAGCCCAACCGTGCCAAGATCGTATATAAATCGTATGAAATCGTTCGAGACCGTCCCCAAATCCTACATCCGAATGTCACACGATCACGGTAAGATTCACACGAGTGCACACACGGTTTCATATGATCATACGATTCAAGTGTTTGTTTTTTCTTACTTTTTTTAGGAAGGACCAGTTTTGTATTCCCTGATAGTAATCACCCCGTTCGTCCTTTTCTTTGGTTGCGTTCATTGAACCGCCCTTACTTTTTGATCTTGTTGTTGTTTTTTTTGGTTTATTTTCATTTTTTGTTGCTGTTGTTGATTTTTCATATTTATTTCTTGATGCAGCTTTCCATAAATATTTTGTAAATTGTTTTATTCAGATATATTCAAGTTTAAATATCTCGATAAAAAAAAATTCTACTCAAAGATATCTTTAACAAAATGGAAATTGACGTTAATATTTCTATTTAAATAAACAAAGGATTTATCAGTGCTGGTACAGAGATGATATACTTTAAAACATTTGATATAGATTTTAATGACTATTCTACACCACGGCTTTAAAGCTGATTACATGTACTTTTCTCCGATTCAAATGTGTTGATAAGAAATCAAACCGTAACAGGATATACCAATTAAACAAAGATGGGTGTATATAAAATGGTTTAAAAGATTACTCCTGATAACGAATAAGCATAAGGAACAACAACCAATGTTGTCTAAACTTCCACCCCCATACAAAGAAAGTATTAAAACAATAAATCATGCTCAAAGATCAATTAAGAATAACTAGAAAATGACGATTGCTTCAGACAATCATACTTTTAACGGCTCGTGACTTTTTTGCAGAAAGGAGGAAAGTTCTATTTCACTATGACACTAACACATTAGACACTTTGTGGGTGAAAACTTTGTTTTAGTTAGGTGTAAGACTAAAACAGGTCAACACAAAGAAAAACATAAATATACGCAATGACTGTGAAATTTGAGAAGACGCTGACCATTTTAATAAAATTATGGGACCTCTTTTAGTTATATTTGAAAGAGATACAAAATCAGTCATGTTTCTAGCTAGCAAAGACAGAGAGATAGTTCATTTTTTCAGAATGTATACATTTCTTGTCAAATATTCAATAGAAAATATTAGTGTAATGGTCAAATGAGCCGCGTCATGACAAAACCAACATAGTGCGTTTGCGACCAGCATGGATCCAGACCAGCCTGCGCATCCGCGCAGTCTGATCAGGATCCATGCTGTTCGCTTACAAACCCTATTACAAGAAGAGAAACTGATAGCGAACAGCATGGATCCTGATCAGACTGCGCGGATGCGCAGGCTGGTCTGGATCCATGCTGGTCGCAAACCCATTACGTTGGTTTTGTCATGACGTGCGTGACTCAAATAGGGAGATCATTTAGACTTAGCAGCATAGTGCGTTTGCGACCAGTCCGCGCAGTCTGATCAGGATCCATGCTGTTCGCTTACAAACCCTATTACAAGTAGAGAAACTGATAGCGAACAGCATGGTTCCTAATCAGACTGCGCGGATGCGCAGGCTGGTCTGGATCCATGCTGGTCGCAAACACATTACGTTGGTTTTGTCATGACGCGGCTCAAATAGGGAGATCATTTAGACTTAGCAGGACTGAGAGCTGCTTGTAGCTCATTATATAACTGTAAAATGTTTAAATTCCGTTTTGATTTGCTTTATAAATATTAGGAGCGTATCTTGGTCAAAGTTTATGTTTAGGGTTTTGGAGAGGGACCTAAAAGTGCGTTTTGGCGTATATCAATAGATTATTTGAAATGTCAGGTACGTATTACTTTTTTTAAGTTTCTTGGGAAAAAATGGTACAGGGCCTATAGATTACACGAACAATCCCATACATGTATTTTTATGGATAGACATATAAATGGCAAAGATTTTCATCAAGTACACATCTATCGCCTTTAAAACGTGCCAAAACAGTACGGGATTTAATGAAAGCGGAAAATGTCTTTGGCTGGGAAACGTGCCGTGACTGATACTGTTTTGAATTATGCTATTAATACAAATACAGTAGGTTAACGGTAAAACATGGTTGTTGCTTTAGATATTGAACTAGGGAGCACCTTCGTCGACAATTTAAACAAAACGAAAGGCTGTGATCAGTCTATACAATATTAGCTTTACTGCAAGTGAAACATGATCGAAATCTATAGAATATAGTATTTATTTCGTTTATTTATTTCTTCTGAAGTATCAGCATGGCAAAGCAGTTCGGTAACTGATGTATTTTGTAATATTTCAATTATTGTGTGACATTCACAGGCGTCCAGGGCTATGAAAGCAAATCGATTTAATATCATGTCAATAACTGATTATTACCTGGCGACGATGCATTGTTAATTCAAACAAGTAAAATATTTATAATTCTCAAAGTGAGAACAACTCGTGAATATTACATTCATGAATTAATAACAAAACAACATCAAAGTGACTCCACTGAGGATATTTGACATGACAGGACTGGAAATTTTTTTTTTCGAAATTAATGTTCCATTTGATATAGGTCTAGACCGTTAACTTGTGTGCAAATTTCAGATCATTCGCTCGTTTTGTTTTTCCACAAAAAAATATTCTAACTGGATTTTTTTTCAATTATACGCTTTTCAATCAAACCGACCGAAAAACAGCACAAATTACGATTTCAGGTATATTTCTAAGTACTTTTCTTAATTTAATTTCCTTTGGGATATCTTTATGTTAAAAGCGGCCCAGCTGATTCATGTAAGAATGCTCCTTTTTTAGCTTTAGGTTTTAGGACCTCAGTTAACTTAAACACATGCAAATCCTCCTATATGCATATGTACAGATATAGTGTGTTTTAGCAAGAAGGAAAATAAAATATGAGGCTTCGGAATAAAAAAAAGAACATAGTATCATGCCGAGCACATTCGAAATTTTTGGCCATTTCATGTGAGTGGACAATTGCAACGCTTTCCACTCAAATCGAGCTACGAAATAACACAAAATTTCATACGTGAAGAATACAATTACAAAATTATATTGTCAATTAATTTATTGAGGAGGCAAAATAGCATCAAGCGAAATGGAAAGAGTATTTTAATTCGCAACTTGTATTTTGATCTGAGTGTATTTTCTATAACATGGTCTTAATAAGACGCTGTAATTATCTAATTAAGATCTAATGGAGATTATAAGCAAATTAATCGGGATACTCTTACACTAACCTTTTTATTATACGCCTTATCAAATATGCACTATAATTTTTTCAAACATAAAGTAATTGCTTTATATGGATCACAATATTGAATACAGATTTATTTCTTCCTGTCCAACCGTGTCACTATAAATAGTACATACAGTGAATGTAGCAAACTAACAGGTACTAGAATATGATAATGAAGAAGAAATAAAAAACAAATTCAGTCTGGTCTAAGCGTCAATTTTCGAGAACACTTTTTAGTAAACGTACATAAGTAAACTTGAGACTTTCTTTTATTACTCAAATTCACATAAGCTGCGAAATAAATATTGACAATAATAATCATGCCAAGTCCACGTCATTTCACGCATCCAAGACAACGCTGCGCACTTCTCGTCCCGGTTGTCCCATGGTTGATCCTGTCCCCATTTTACGTAATGGTCAGTGAGGAGTGTCCCGTCTTCCCAGTAATATATTCCTCCAAGTGTTTTGCGCGATGCTCCTATCCAAGTGTCACTAGTATAGTCTGAAATAATATAACTGGAACATTTTAAAAATCTTTGTTAAAAACTAGTAAAAGAGTTTTTTTGAAAGGCACATATTGCCTCCAAAACAAATAAAGTTTTATATCTTTACAAAGAGCAACAATGAATTTTATAATGTATAAAAAATACTTAATAGAGCATGTTAGATGTTTGTTACCTGGAAAAAGTATGGGAAAAACAATGACGGGCAATAAAAGAAAATGCACCAGAAAGGGAATAAACACGATACATTAGAACAGATATAAACGCGATGCAATAGAAAATGACTGGGATTGGAATATACACGATACATTAGAACAGATATTTATAAATACGGGCACGATACATTAGAATGAAAATAAACACGATATTTTAAGACAAATGTGAACGCGATATTCTAGAACAAGACTGAACGCGATACATTAAAAATGATTTAGACTTATCACTATTTAGAACAGTAAATATAATTCTTTGTTTTGGTCTTTTAGTCGACCCAACACTACTAAATATATATATATACGACGGCATTTGGAGGTTCTTTTAAGTATCAGGATTCATGCTGTTCGTTATCAGTTTCTCTACATGTACTTGTAATAGTGTTTGTAAGCGAACAACATGGATCCTGATCACACTGCGCGGATTCCAGGCAGGCTGGTCTGGACCCATGCTGGTCGCACCCAGCAAACACCCGACGTTGACACAACGTTGGATCAACGTTGAATTTTGGTCGCGACGTCGGTGACCTTCATACAACGTTAAACCGACGTTGAATCTCCGACGTCTAACAGACGTTTCATTTTGACGTCGACTCGACGTCGGGTTTTGGTCGGTAATCTGACAATAGGTGAATTTAATTTATGAAACCAATATATATATAAATGAAAGCATAAACAGCTAGAATTTTAAATTTAAGTTTAGAAAGGGAAAATTATATATCTATTTATCCATCAAAACAATAACAGTATCACGTGGGTGGCTACGTACGATATTTGATAGGTGGCGCTCGGTAAACGGATAGTCGCAGATCAATATGAAATATATTTGCTCTATTTTCGTTTAAACAATATCTTATCTCCTCGAATTAGTCTAAGAAGTGTTTATATCATTTACAATGAAATTGTTATCATTTTTGAGGGCTTTATTTTATAGTGGTAAATAATTTAGTAAATTCGAATTGGCGACATAGGCCTATATCGGATTTGAAATTCAGTTGTATTGGCGGACAAAAAAACAACGAGCTGACAGACAAAGTTGAATATTCCAAACAAAATGAAAAGGTAGGCAAACATTATATATTGTTTTTCAATGCTTATTTACCGCATGTTTGCATGGATTCGATGGCTATTTGATCATTGTAATGTTTGACTGGTAAAACCTAATGTCACGTGATTTCACGAGATAAAAATTTTTGTTTCCTCGTAAGAGCACTATATTATTTACTATAGAACAGTCTGTATCATCGGATCATTTTCCCCGCACTATATCGCCAAGCCAAATAAATGCACAAACAATGGTAGGAAATATCCTAGCAATTGAAATCAATAAAAAGTTAAATGCAGTACGTTAGACTCTTATAATTTATTCAAATGCTGGTAAATAAAATTCCCTCTTATTTCTTATCAACATGAATTTCCCTTACATAAGGGGCCAGTCATTTACACATGTATCAGCTGCACAGTTTGATTTTGATATCTGTGTAGTTGTTAAACTACTCGTTGTTAATTGAAGTACTTTACCAATACTGTAAGCATACCATGTGTTTCTTATATAATGATAATGATTCATGGCATTTGATACATGTAAATGATACGACTTTGGTAAGATATATCTGAAAGCACATTGTTTCTGACTAGCTCTCTTTTTATTAATGTAATCAAACAACATATTATAAATCAGAAAACACATTATCATAGTTATAAATCAATAAAAGTAATAGTTTGTTAATTAGCCTGCTTATCAACAAGTTATATGTTCGTATCATAAAACGTTTGTACACTAAGCCAGTCTGTCCTATATACACCTAGCAGATCGGATCATGCTGGGCAGAGATGATATCTATAAAAATGACAGTAACATGTGAATTTCTTTGATGTTGTTTGAAAATTTGTATAAATTACATTGAATATAAAAATAACAATATCAATTTTTTGCGGGAGTAGAATTAATTTGGTATTTGTTATGTAAGTTTTTCATGCCCTTATGAGTTAACTAAGATTAATAGTATTTGGATTTTGCCTATTGTATTAGACAAACATCCTTCCACCACATGGTTAAATTCTAAAATGATTATATTTCGTCTTTCAGATTGTGGAAATTATGATAATTCAACATCTGGCAAAAGTTCAGGAGGAAGATGAAAGTATTAAGAGGAAAAGAAAAACGAAAACTTACCAAGATTTTGTGACAGGTATATTTCAAAATATTATAGAAAATACAGTGATCTTATTACCCTTGATTTTATATAATGAAATTCACGAAGCCATATTTTTATCAAAATCAATAGATATATAGGTACACTTAACTACATATATGGTTTGAACTAGATAGAAAATAATAAATATCTTTTTTAAGTAGTTGGAGAGTTTATCAGAATTTCGTTTAATTATAATATGTAAAAGTGATTTATTTCTTGCACTTGTAATTGATTATTTTATTTTTTTTTATTTTCAGAAAGTGTGATGAGATTTAGGTTGGAGACGGTAATGATACGCTTACAGTATGCCCCAGATCGACACAGTGGAGGAGGACGAAAGAAGATACATAAACATTGCTATTTATAATAATAACAAAATATTCAGAATATTGTTCCATTTAACATTCAGATCTAGATTCAGTTATAAAATACAAAGACAAATATACAATCAGTGAACTGGATAGATGATTGGAAAATCCCAAAATCAGGGTGATCAGTTCATGATCAGTGGTGAAATAAAAAAAAACACATGCATGGATGTTTACTATACAAAATGTCAGTGGTAATATTCAAGAAGGATTTTGTGTATCTAATTTCTAAAACATGCTTATTTAATACATAAAGCGTTATTAAAGTACTTACTTTCAAGTTTAATAGTTTCAAAAAATATTATGTAAATCTTGCATTTGTTATCGTACCACATTTCTTGTTTGGAACTTGTGATTCCGAGTATGCAAATAAATTGCTAAAATTATAAGAATGCTTATTTGTTTACCCTATTATTAAAAAAATCGTATTCCAAAAGTTTTGAATGAGGTTAAAGTCTAAATCATGGTCAGAAAATTTGGTCAGATAAGTTGGATTATGGTCAGATAATGGTCAGAAAAGGTTGGATTATGGTCAGAAAAGGTCGGATTATGTCCAAATAATGGTCAGGAAAGGTTGGATTATGGTCAGATAATGGTCAGAAAAGTTGGATTATGGTCAGAAAAGGTTGGATAAAGGTCATTATATGACGTTGTATAGACGTCGGTTTTCTGACGTCTAAAAAACTTTCAAATCCAACCTTCTGCCAACGTTTACCCAACGTCAGGGTCTAACGTCAGTACAACGTTGGTACAACGTCTTTTGTTTGCTGGGGCAAATGCATTGCGTTGGTTTTGTCGTGACGCGGCTCAAATATGATATGATATTAAAAGAGTTCACCACTGCCGAGTATTTGATCCTCTATATATATTTCTTCTTCTTCTGATGTAATGTCTGCTAAATGTCCCCCTAATGTCTGACAGTGTAACTGGAAAACAATGCCATAAAAATCATTACTGGTATGAAATTTTAATTAATTACTGTCACTGTTATATGAATATTTTATACATTGATCATGTCGATATGCTAATAGCATTGCCAATACTGAATATCTGATTTGTTAAAGAGGGGGGGGGTATTAAAACATATTAAACAGATAAGACCTCTAAATGAATTTGATGAAGTAGTTCGTGACATTCATTGCTTGGCATATTTGAGTTAAAACGTGTAAATATTTATCAGCACCCGTAGTTCTTAGAATGTTAAAAGATACGTTCTTCGAATGAAACAAATATTTGCCATGAAAATTAAACGTTTAACCTTAGCTGCAAACTTATAAACACGAGGCCGTTATATTGCAAGGCGATCAGGAAAAACTACAACAACCACAAAACTAACTGAAATATGTGTATACATTTAATATATATTAGCAATTAAAGAATCATATTCGGCTCATGCCTTGTTCTGTTTATGTATTGAAAATAGTCTTAAGCCTGTTTGACGACTTGGTGATAAACCTTTACCACCAGAATCGAGCTGTGCTATCCTTCGCATGCGTACATACTGACCTTGCTCTATACTAGACAGGTATAGTAACTCCTTTTTAAATTCCGACATTGAACTCTTTATAACTAAGAGAGAAGTAGTCCCAATTAAAAGAGGGATAGCTCCATTAAAGTTAAGGGTTACAGGGTTACAAATCGGTAAAATGTATTCGTTATTTTTGTTGTTGTTGATGTTTTGTTGTTGTTGACTTTTCTGAAAGGGTAGGGGGGGGGGCGTAACGTTGTTCAAGCCGCCCAGACACTAAAATGTCTTGTGTTGCGGTTTTCAAGGAATACCTCATGTGTTTCTCAGTGCATTATTTCTGTATTGCTTTCTCACAAGCTATTTGAAGATAGAGACCCTAACAGCTCGACCACGGACACATCATATAATCACCTTCTTTTGGTTCATCAAGACAAAACTCTGGATGTGAGTTCTCAAATCTAAGGTAAAACACGTGTTTGCGCCATACAAACAAAGATTATATTAAAACAATATTTCAAAAAATCTAGGCAATGGCAACTATATTTTTTTTAAAACGGATTGTAACTGAAAAATCTATACATGAATTCTAAATTCTATAGCCAGCCATGAAATAGTCCTACAACCCAGCATGATTTAGTAATCGTTTAAGAATTTAAAGTTAAAAAGCGATGCTTACGCTTGCATTTGTCCATGATTTCTCTTCAGTAACTAGCATGTACGCTGAAATGAAACATATACATGTTCGTGGGTAAAATCATCTCGAATACCAAAACCACCTTCATTTTATTGACATGCAAATAGCGAATGTGAATTGCTATTATTTCGCTCTTTTTCTATTTCATTTTTTGAAAGTGTATTTTACGGTAACATATGTATATAGACATTTAGCAGATCAAAACAATAATACAAGACAAAGTAAGTTATTATTGCACAAATTATGTGCATTTGTGTAAAACAGACTACATGTTTGTTTTAACGGAATGCGCGCAACGGAAATAACATGGTTGATTGAAGAAGGTATGTTGAAACGAACAGAATTGAAGATCATAAAATTATGTTTAGAGGAAAATGCACAATACGGAAGTTACAGTTTACGTTCGGTTGATGAACGAAATGCGCACAACGGAAGTGGTAGTCTACGATTGGTTGATTGAAGAAGATATGTTAAAACAGAGACATAGATAACATATGTATCTGGTTAAAACGAATGTGCTCACAACAGAAGTTACAGTTTACGCATGGTTGATTGAAGAAGGCTTTTAAACCGTTCCTTGTATGCTAATTAGAATGATATATTTAAAATATAAAAAATATATACTTATGTTTAATAGTCTGGTACGATAGATATGAATTGATCTTCTTTTTTTCCTTAGCCAGAAATGAAAAGTAGATTGAATTTAAGACCACTTAGGGAATCTCGTTTTTTGTTGTTGTTTTTTTTTTAAATCTAAAAATGACAATCTTAGTAACATAAACATTTTATTTGAGTATTGAAATAAACGTTTTATGAAAGTATTATAACGCCCCAGTAAACTCTGCTTATCTATGTAGTGCATGTATCATTACTATCCATTCTGAGAATGATTTACTCGGAACATTTTTACTCGGAACATTTTATCTTCTCCTGTCTACTTTGTATGACCGAAAGAGATGATATTGTCTGTCTTGAAATTTTTCCTGTATCAAATATTCATTTTAAAACATGACGAAAACCATTTTAAAATGCATCGATATAGATGAAAAAGGAAACCTAAAAGGTCGTCCAAAACGATAAAATTAAAACATGCTTCAAGCTTGGGAGGTTGGTTAAACAATATTCAAGAAGAGGATAGCTAAAACCACCATTTAACAATGAACAATTTCTATTTTGACACTATGAGAAGTCACCATTAATTCAATTTATATAAAAACAACTACATGATCTAGGATTATCAAACTTATTCTGCCTTGCAATTTTGCCTTACACTAAGTAACTTAAATACATCTAAAACTTACTTACCTTGACGTTTAAAGTACTGCATTCCGTCCTGAGATGGAGCCGATGAATTGGTAAGAATTGTGTCATTGCACCCTACACAGTGCATATCAGCTTCGTCGTGGAATACGCCAAAACACGACGAGCTGTCAGCACAAACTAGCAAACACTGCATTACATTCAACTTCTCTTCTTCAAAATCTTTATTCATTGCCGGACAAGTAAACCCTTCCAAATCGGTATACATTGTAAACTTTGTAAACATTATGTTACGACTGTCTATAAGTAAAACAAGGCCATGAAAAAGAAGTAAACCGATATTAAAGCAATATTTCTTCATGTTGCCCTGGCGCAAACTATCAACTAACCAGCAAAATTACCAACAAATCAATGCGCATGTCTGCAGTCGTTCAGTTGATAAAAATTGACAAGAGGGTCATGATGGCCCTTGATACCTCACCTGAGATACACTGCTAGGAAAGGTTAAATAAATCCAGTAATGAGATATCATTTTTATCCAGATTACATAACTATAAATTAAGTGATCCCCAGTGCGTGGCCTTTTAAAGTTTGGTCAAAATCTACCCAGTAGTTAAGGAGGTGATGTTGTTAAAAAAAATTGTGGACAACGACGAACGACGGACATACTACCAACACAAAAGCTCAGCTCTGGGCACTTTGTGCTCAGGTGAGCTAGTAAAACGCACCATGATTGCGAATTTCCAATAGCGTGCTTGACTGAATAGATAAACTTGAAAAAAAAACCTTCAATAGCTGTAATCACTTCAATCATGCAATAATAATGACAATATGAATTTAATTACCAGTTTCACAACATGATTTTATATGAATATTTTAGTTACCCTCTGGTATAATTGTCAACAGACCATATATGTTTTGAGCAGTTACTCTGGGCAATCTATAAACATATCAAATTTTACCGACCTATTTCTATTCATCTAGCAATTGTCACGACGCAAATGCCACTTATACGAAATCTCAATACGTGTGAAAAACGTACAAAGTACAACAATGATGCGGGCAGAACATAGCAGAACCTTTATTACTCTATAGTCCATAGTACATCATCATATAGAGCATAATTTGTGAAATCAAACAGTGCAACAATTATTAGAAAGAAAAAAACATTAATACTAGTCATAAGACATTAGTTGGTCGTTAATTAATAAGCATCAGTTAAATGATGATGCACAAATACCATGATTTTGAAATAAGATCACCATTTTGTTTTATCATTAACATGTTTTAATATTGAAATTTAAATAGACTAAGTCATATCTTTTTGTTATAAAACTGCCAATTCACTCAGCTCTATCGCTTCCATTGTTATATTGCAACAGTGCAATAAAATACAGTGTTTATACATACTCAGACTACTTACCTGTGCTTACAAAAAATATCTTTTAACGAATACTTGAATAACGTGGGAATATTCTAAGGGTTTGTGCAGTCGTTTAAGTCCGTTTTGTTACTTCATACCAGATAAAACAATCATTTCCATTGAGGATGGAAGAGACTTTAACTGGTTTTACATTCCTATAATTTTATCACCATTTTTTTGTATATGTACATATATGTACAGTAATACACTGTATCAATTCAACATAACAACAGAAACTAAACCCCCTCTCCCTTTAAGATCGTTGAGTTCTTTGAAATGTCTTGTACAGGTATTATCTTATATGATTCTTCAAAACTAAACACTTTTTTTATCAAAATCATAAATACAAAATTTTTCTTCATCGTTTCACTCTATTATTATAAATACTTTTATTACCAAGCTAACACTGGGTATAAACCTATAACCTGTAGACTAACCAATACATGTATTGTCATTTATAATTTTAAATGCAAGTCTCATCCCTTTAATAATAATGTCATAACTGTAAAATTTTAAATACAGAAATATTATATGTCTCGTCATATCCATATACTAAGATATACATGTACATGCACATAACATAAATAATTCCCAGTTTCTATTAAATGAATATGAAATCCTATTGGATGGAATTCAAAATCTAGTAGAAAGAAAACTAAAATGAATAGTATAAAAGTAAAAAAAATCTCAAATAGTCTATATCATATAAAAAAATTGAGTTGTGACTAAGCATTAAATGCTTATCTCTTATAATAACAAAAACTGTCCATCTTTAACCCTTCCATAAGACTTTACTATAAAGCAATTAACTGCATACATATATTATAAATTTCACATAGTGATTAGAAGATTCCTGTACCGTACTGAATAAACTAGAAAAATCCATATTGTTTATATACAACAAAAATAGTATGTAATACCTTAGATAGACAGAAAAGAACAATCATTTTTGTAAAATTGAGTTACTTCCCCTTAAAATAAAGAAAACTTGAAACTCAGCAAAATAATGATGACAATGTGATAGAAGTAAAGTAATAACATTGCAGAAAAACGGATAGCTTTCAAAATCTGGATAATGTTACACTTTGTAATAACTATCTGTGTTCAACATAAACGTAATATGGATAAAAAGGATAATCGTTTTCAACAGTTCCGTAACCAATCCTAATACTAAATTGCAGGTGAACGTTCTTCTTGTAGGAAAATTTCAAAAATATATATAATTTACAAATATAAATAATGCCTCTCTAGCGAAAAAGTTTTTGCATTACAGTGTATAGAACGAAACAATAAACAATCTAAAATTAAGAAAAATATGTTTAACCTTTTTCCTCATATAGACGTCTTTTGACGGTCCCCCCCCCCTCTTTTTTGAGGCCCCCAACATTGAAAAAATGTCCTATTTAGGCCCCAAACACTACTTTTCTTTGAGAAATGTTGTTAAAAAAGTGACCTTTTTTTCGGCGCCGCCCCCATCCAAATGTTACATCAGGGGGTTGCCAGAAGGGGGGATGTGCCCCTCTGTTTGGGGGGTTTGAAGAAGGCGGTAGTCCCCTTCATCGCCAAGAAAATTTTGGACATATGACATGCTAAAAATGGCTTCAGGTCGATCTTAGGGTAACTAGTAACGCACGCTGAAAAGCCTTTTGCTCTATCTCGATTCATTGAGAAGTTGCAGCACTTTGGTATCAGAATTGATGGAAAAAAACAATGCAAAAAAGTGATTTTTGTCAATTTTGAGACGTCCCCCGTTGCCATGGTAACAGGAAATTTACGACTGAGCATGCTGCTACAGAGACTATTGTCTGGTCAACATTTGTGCCAAGTTTCATCAGTATTGAAGCATTTTTCATAGTTTCATAGCAGTTTGAACTTGTTACTGTAGGCATTTCAATGAAAACGGCCATTTTCGACATAATTTTATGCTCATGGGGTAAAAGGTTTAACAGTGAAAACTATGTAATAAAAAAACTTAGATAAATAAAAAAAGGAAAAGAATACAATGTAGACCACAACGATATTCGGAATCTTGCTCTTAGTATTGCCAATAAAGCTACTGGACAAGCTGTTAAACCGAGTCTGCAATTTCATGAAAATAATATCACATGGCACATGATTTTTACATAAAGTTCTTAAACACAAATATAACAACATATTTGTTTACTTGATTTTCCGAATCAAAATAAACTAAACACAACATACATTAACTGCTTATAATAATAGCTCCTTCATTTGGCCAAAAAAGCATTCCATAAGGGAGGACGCCAGCTGTTTATTTATAAATACATGGCGCCCCGTGTCAACTTTTTTAAAAGCGGCTCAACTCGCGTGATTTCATCCGTTAATGCATGTTATCACTGCGTAAATTTATCATGTTAAAATAATGGACAAAATTACTTCGCTTACAAAATGACTGCCTATTTAAACGTATGACTATACAAAGTCTTAAAACTGCGATTTTAACGAGAACCAATGGAATCGCTTAGCTCTCTGAACTTCGCGATCGCTACTTACATAATTTTACTGTAATATATAAATTTGCTTTGTTTTTATGTGAAAGCCATGCTTTCTCAGACATACAAACGCTATTCCACATATCTGATAACTGGTTAGTCTAGGGCGCCGTCTTTAATCACGGTTACCGTATTTATTCTCCCTATTAAATGGTAATATATCGTGCATGTATGCCACACCAATCATTATATATTTCGCCAATATCAGATTGTGTACGATTTAGAAATATCTAACAAGGGGGTTAATCCATGCGCGCGCATCCTTAAAGTTCTGATACCGCGAACACTTCATCGGCCGGTATTTCGAAGAAAAACGAGTGGTGTGAAGAAATCAGAAAAGGTATGAATTCAATTTGTTTTGCAAAGAAGATATCCTAACTTCTAGTTTTTATATACAAAATGTCTTGAGGTAACTCTTTCCTGTTTTGTCAGTATTTCGCGTTGAATGCGATTTTGATTCTGGATAGTGCGTACACTCGGCGTTGAAATGTTACAGTAAATGAGCAAATATCGATTAAACTGGCCGTTTTAAACGGCTGGAAGTTATTCTGCTGTAGAATCCTTTTCAAAAATATATTTTCAACCTTCGTTCAAATTCATTTGTACTCAAAACGTATTTAAACTTACTATTTACAGAGATTTTGATATTGCGTACACTCTAAAAAATCCAGATACTGCGTACACATAACTATGCAATTGATAGAAAGTAGGTATGTGAAGTTGGCTTGTACATTGTACATCGTAGTTCAGCTTGTAATACCCCGATTACAAGCTAGTAGTTGGTTATTCAGCTTGTAGTTCGGAACAAATACATCAGCATACCTAATATTTGAATTACAAGCTAGAAGTTGGTTATTCAGCTTGTAGATCGGAACAAATACGCCAGCATACATAATATTTGAATTACAAGCTAGTAGTTGGGTATTCAGCTTGTAGTTCGGAACAAATACATCAGCATACCTAATATTTGAATTACAAGCTAGAAGTTGGTTATTCAGCTTGTAGTTCGGAACAAATACGCCAGCATACATACTATTTGAATTACAAGCTAGTAGTTGGGTATTCAGCTTGTAGTTCGGAACAAATACATCAGCATACATTATATTTGAACTACAAGCTAGTAGTTGGGTATTCAGCTTGTAGTTCGGACCGAACTACAAGATGAATACCCAACTACTAGCTCGTAATTCAAATTAAACGTATGATTGTGTATCTGGTCCGAATGAAGTGTTCGCAGTATCAGAACTTTAAGGATGCGCGCGCATGGATTAACACCCTTGTCTAAGCTAGTATCATATAAAGTGTCTTGATCAATCATAAAATCAGCTAGAACATTAGTAACATCATAGTTAACTTTTATCCTGGTTTACTCTCACAAAATACATGTTGCATACATTTAGTATCAAGTATAATATCCCACATAAGAAGCGAATGACCTGAGAGAGCACTAGATGTTATGGAAGACAAAAATTTAGTTTTAGTTATAAGAAATGTCACTCTTAAAAGATAAGGTGATAATCTCTCATCATTGTAATTAATCATGAAGGCAATCTCATGGTATTTAAATTGCCTATTTGTACTTTTCCCAAATTTTAAATAAAGAACAAGTATAACAATTATTAATCATGGGGGTGGTTCACCCGCCAGTCACTTGACTTAATCCAGTCAAGCCTCTGCTCGTTGTAAAGTTGAGGAATGAATTAATTCTTACCACCTCTACTCAAACTTAAAGTATTGTATTTCAAGTCTAATGTGAATGAGACTTCCAAAACCTCTCCCGACAGTCATTCATATTCACACTGTCCATAGCTTTCGCAGAAGCGGTGGTTTTATCACAGCGTCGGTGGAGTATTTGTCGCAGAAGCGGTGGATAAAATAGGCGGTAAGTTTATGACTATGCTTTACTGTGTTTAATGTTTAACTGGAAACACCTAGAGAGACTGGAGCCCACATATGTTCTCTTCCAACTTTTTACACGCACAAAGTGCAATTCATTGCTATTTATGCGAACACTTCTGTACGGTTTGACGAGGTGACGCCATTTTGCCTTATTTTGGATATAGCACGTACAAATTAGTACAAAACGACCCCTTAATACACCAGCATCACATCAAATGTATCATATCATTTTAAACACCAAATAAACACGTTTCTCTGAAACACTCTATCAAAAAATGCGTTATGTCAAGTCAAACCCTAACAATAGACATTAATGATATTGTGCCCACCGCGCTGCGTTCCAAAAGAATCCACCACCGTCTGCGTATTAATATTTGTCAATTCTTTTTATAAAAAAACGGCAATAACAATTTCAAAATTTTCCAAAATATGATTGTTTTGTACAAGAATCATACACACATTGTGATGCGAGTATATTTAGGGGTCGTTTTGTACTCATTTGTACGTGTTATTACCTCAATAAGGCAAAAATGGCGTCTACAGAAATGGCAACGAATAGCACTGTGCGCATGGTATAAGTTGGAATAGTACCTATTAGGGCTCCAGTCTCCTCACTAGGTGATTCCAGAAAACGTTTAATTTGAGTAATAAACTTACCGACAACAGCAAATTAACGGCCTTTTTTTATCCAACGCCGCTGTGGTGTACCCACCGCTCCTTTGTGATATTGGGGCTCCAAATAAGTATATGTAAACCGGATTATTTTTACTATTTAGTGACAGGGCCAACACATGTTCGGTCACGCGCTCGACAACACGTGTTGTAGAGGGGCCATCAATATTATACAGGAACAATGCAAATAATGACAGTTGTAACCTATACTTCAGTCCTTTGTGTTTGAAGATGACTGGAAAGAACTGAATCAATTCTTATATCATCTTGAACACGCCGTCCCGAATTATTAGCATTTCAAACTAATGAACAATATTTCTATTTTATATTCCAATTCAAAGACGTAAAACACTGCGATGTTCTAAGGTATATTTTTGCAACAAACATGATAAAATAACAATTACTAACGCAAATATTGTGCTTTTCTTCACAGACAGTCGTGTGTGGAGCTCAAAACGTCTTTCAAATCCAAATAAAATATTAATCCAGCAAAAGTACTGATGATAACATTATATAAGCCGTCATATTTCAATGTTTATAATGATAATCCTGTATGTGAAATTATTCTTATTGTCGATAAACGTTTAAATGTATATTTGGAAACTTCTACAGCCTTTCCCAATCTTTTCCTTTGTCTTTCAAATTACTTTTTAAACGAAGATTTGTTACGCTTTTTGCTTATTTAAAGGATTAAAAAATCGCGATATTTAATTGAAACTAGTCTTTATCAATATTTATTTACAGTATCCACCAGAAATACATGGGCATCTCGTTATGTTATTCTTAATATTAGTAATTTTTTCCTTAGGAGCATATAGTGCAAGTAATACAGAGATTCGCTAATTTAACCCTTTCACTGTCATGGGTCGGTCGGCATATGTAAATAAAGGGAGGTGATTAGAAATTTATTTTCTTTAAAGCCTAAGCCAAATTTTTCAATAAGAAATGAATGCATATATTTTAATGATTACATATAATGTGGACAAATATTTGCAGTGCATATTTTACATATTCTTCGATGTTCGAAAATTGTTTTAGAAGCATAATTATATACATAATTACATACAATTTCCCTTAAGTGTGGTAACAACCTTAATTAAAACATACAGGATCTTTAAATGTTTGACTTAAATAGCCTGGTCTTGGACGGTGGAGCCTTTGCAAGCTGCCTTTTACGTTCTCTTGGACTGGCTTAAGCAGTTTTCAACATATCCTAAGGGTGATAATATGTAACCACCAAATTAGAAAAAGACCAGAAGAAGGAACATGAAGTACCACAAACACAAACAAGTTGTGCTAAATTGTCTTCAATGATCGAAAATGTAACATCTTTGAAAGACTTTATTGGGCGATTTGTTACGGCCTTCAAACGACACAAGCAACCTTTGGTTTGTATTAAGATATTTTCAGATAGCAGAGATTAACTTTATCACCAAAATGAATAGTAAGGTTGTACAGTGCCAACAACTTATGAAATGGAGTTTTCTCCCTTTTCTGACATGGATTCTCCCTTTTCTGACATGGATTTAATGAAACTTAATCACGATTCTCATGCATGTATAACGATTGTAGCTCTGATAGCAGAATATTGTCCGAGTATGTAGTAAGGTAAGGCCGTGCATCGATGTACAGTCAGAGACTGTGCTGCGTTTCGTAGAAAGTCCTAAGTCTTAACTCAGTCTTAAGAGCAAACCTGAGACAATCTTGCGATTCAAAGAAAACGTCTTAACTTATGACTTTTATTGTACGACTCTTTTAATTTCTGAATAGCAATACAGATGAGCAATAAAACATTGCGAATAAAAGGGTTTGGCATTGCCTTTAAGTTTTTTTTCTCAGGAAATATGAATATAGTCAACAGTCTTTGACTGACGGTAAAAAAAATTTATTGAAACGGGCTTAATTAAGTTTGTCATAAAGTTGGTTTTATGTCTTAAAACTAAAGACAGTCTTGGTTTTTTCAATCAGGACGTTGCTTATGCCTCCCATACTTACCACTATTGAAATGTTTGATTATTAAATTAATGTATTAATATATATTAATAGCACACATTTATATTCAAACAGACAACAAAGACCGGAATGTTATAAACAAGATTAATTATAGTTTTAATTAGAAAAAAGTGACATATACACTGCATTATTGCACAGAGGGACAAACAGACATAAGTGGGTACATAAATATATGTGTTAGGTCATAGCAAATACATTGATTGTGCAAAGCATAAAATAATGATAATATTTAAGACATATTATGCCTCAGAAATGTGGTTATATATTAATTCTTAAGAAAGGTCAATCGTGTGTTAAATAATGTCTGAGAAATGGATTTAGAGCATGTTCGATGTTAATAAAAAACCTAAAGAAATTAGCGATGTGTCATAAAGGTAGCAAAATTTACACAAAGTTGCATATTGACTTTGTCACAAAATATCAAAATCACAATAATTATACCAATTGCCGAGAAGCAAAGATAGTTAATCTATTTGACAAATAAGTAACTTTTTGAAAAGTGTGAAAAGATACCAAAAATAAAAAGTTTTTGAGCAATAAAAATGAAATCATTTCCGGGGCTAAATGGGTCTTTAAGAGACACAAGTATGTTTTAAGCTTTAAAAACAAAATATGAAGCAATCATAAATATTATGATATATAAAAGGATATATAAAAAATAAATAGTTTGCATATTATAAAACAATTATAAGATAGTAAAAAAATAATCCTTTCAATTCTTCTAAGAAACATATTGATCTCAATTTGATTGATTATATTTGACTACATGCAACTAACAATGGAGATTTTTGGTTTGTTACTATTTAAAGTACCTAACAATATATATTTGGGGATGTATTCCGACCATGTTTGTTATTATCTATAGTACTATCAATGGTGGTCGGGGATGTATCCGACCAAGTTTGTTATTATCTATAGTAACTATCAATGGTGGTTTGGGGTTTGTATCCCACCATGTTTGTTATTATCTATAGTAACTATCAATGGTGGTTTGGGGGATGTATCCCACCATGTTTGTTATTATCTATAGTAACTATCAATGTTGGTTTGGGGGATGTATCCCACCATGTTTGTTATTATCTATAGTAACTATCAATGGTGGTTTGGGGGATGTATCCCACCATGTTTGTTATTATCTATAGTAACTATCAATGGTGGTTTGGGGGATGTATCCCACCATGTTTGTTATTATTATAGTAACTATCAATAGTGGTTTGGGGGATGTATCCCACCATGTTTGTTATTATCTATAGTAACTATCAATGGTGGTTTGGGGGATGTATCCCACCATGTTTGTTATTATCTATAGTTACTATTAATGGTGGTTTTGGGGGATGTATCCCACCATGTTTGTTATTATCTATAGTAACTATCAATGGTGGTTTGGGGGATGAATCCCACCATGTTTGTTATTATTTATAGTAACTATCAATGGTGGTTTGGGGGATGTATCCCATCATGTTTGTTATTATCTATAGTAACTATCAATGGTGGTTTGGGGTTTGTATCCCACCATGTTTGTTATTATCTATAGTTACTATTAATGGTGGTTTGGGGTTTGTATCCCACCATGTTTGTTATTATTTATAGTAACTATCAATGGTGGTTTGGGGGATGTATCCCACCATGTTTGTTATTATCTATAGTAACTATCAATGGTGGTTTGGGGGATGTATCCCACCATGTTTGTTATTATCTATAGTAACTATCAATGGTGGTTTGGGGGATGTATCCCACCATGTTTGTTATTATCTATAGTTACTATCAATGGTGGTTTGGGGGATGAATCCCACCATGTTTGTTATTATCTATAGTAATTATCAATGGTGGTTTGGGGGATGTATCCCACCATGTTTGTACTTATTTAACTCAACAATGAACATTTAAGGATGTATCCTATATAGGTATTATTCATATTTCATTCCATCCTTTCTTATTAGAATCCCCTGAAGGTCTGTACTTCAACATATAGGGACATACACTATTCTATATGCATAAATTATTATACAACTGTGAGTGCAAATAAATTTAAATCAAACTATATTAAAAAACAAATTTATAAACAACTGCAGATACAGATGAAATATCATGAACATTTTTTTTGTTACAAATAGCCTGAAGTAAGTAGAAGATATGATAAATTAAGATAAACGTATAACTATATGTAAATGTAGAAAATATTTAATTTCAATTTGAACAAGTAAAGCAGACATATACAATGTACATGAACAGATTAGATAACAAAAATAAATTATAACACCTTTTGAAATATAGAGACATAATATATACATATTAGATATTAGTAGGTTTTTATTTAAATTATCACAGATAATTATGTAATCGCAAAGACCAGTCATTGGCAAGAAAATAATGTGTAATAAGTACAAATATAAAGCGGCTTATATAAATAACATATGCAATAAAAAGAAATTACAATTTCTTTTCTAAAAAGGTATGGAATAAATAAAAGATAAATAAAATGAACACCATTTCATGTTTTTGTCTTTTACAATATTTGTTACATATACACTTAAGTTATAAATAATAAGAAACTCACAAAAGTGTTTAACTTAAAGGGACTTCACAAAGGTTTTTTTGACATGACAGGACTGGAAATAATTTTTCGAGACAAAATGTTGTATTGGACGTAGATCTACACCAAAAACCTTTGTGCAAAGTTTCAGATCATTTACCCACTCTGTTTTCCCAGAATCCCGTACGAAAACTTCCGCCCTGAAAAAAGCAGAAATTCCGCCTAGCTACTAGGCGTAATCCATCTAAGGCATTTCAGGTTTACATATCACAGATTTCCCTCCTATAAAGCAGGAATACGCTGCGAAATTATGCAAAATTTTTTAGGAGGAAAACAGTTAGGGGTAGCAGGAAAAAAATCCTCCTTAGAAAATTTACCAGGAAAAAAATTCAGCTTAAGGAAAGCACTAGCAGGAGAAAATTCCGCCTTAGGAAAAATTCTTAGCCGGAAAAAATTCCGCCTAAAAATATTTTAACCAGGAAAAAAATACCTACTTAGAAATCACTAGCAGGAGAAAAATTCTTCCTAAGGAATACTAGCAAAAAATCCGCCTAAGGAAATGAAGTTATTTCAATTTTGTGAGTAGCACTAAAAAAGCTGAATTATGGATGGATACAACATTATTATTTAGCTGGCATAAGAAATAATTGGAATCCAAATTGCAGACAGAAAATAGGTGATCACAATTACAAAGCTTTTAAGTTATTTTTTGTGAGCTTTACCATAATGTATTTCTACATTAGG